>NC_135537.1:131174904-131474904 GCF_045843805.1 Urocitellus parryii | reverse complement strand
TTCATGTCTCCCTGACCCTTGAAATCAGGAATTCTCAGTGCGGGGTGCACATAGGAATCAGTGAGGGCAGTGCTTCTAGACCTTAGTGTACATGCAACTCACTTGGGCAAATTGTTAAAATACTTATTCTGACTTCATGGTTCAGATTTTATATTTTTCCTTAATACCCACAGAAAGTCAATGCTTTGGTAGATGGGTTGCACAGGAATAGGAAGGACAAACATTTTCTTTAAACTGCAGATTATTGGATCCTCTCAGAAAAATTTAATCACAATGTCTTAAGAGGGGGGCTGTCCAAAAAATGTTAATTCTTTACAGATGATTTGAAAAGAAAGCAATTGCATTTAAAGCTTATTGCATTAAAGCCTACCTAGCTCACAGAGCTGTCATTATGTTGAAATGATATAATCTTGTCGTTGTATCATAAGATATACTGCACATTGATATTTATGAATGTTATCATTAACAATTCAACTTGCAGACATTAGACAAAATACTTATAGAATGTTGGGAAGATGTGAGAGGCAGAGGGTTATAGAACAGATAAGCCATCCCATTAAAATAAAACATCCTAGAGTATGCATAACCTGGAAAAACTATACCTTCAAAATGAAAAGACACTACAGGTGAAATAAGCACACCCTTCTTGATTTACCTTGGATTTCTAAGAGTGACCTCTGACCTGAGATCCATCTCCCTTCATTCATTGTAGGCATGTGGAGTAAAAACCTCTATAGTCATAATCTGTGTCTACACCACCCCAGCTCATATCTCTTGCTACTCATTGCTGCACCTTAGGGAATCGGCTCCCAATGGACTTCAGATCCTGGGATAACTAATTATAAACAAAGTAATTAATCAGGACCTCATTAAGACAATTCTCTCAGAGTCCTGCCACAGTGAGTGATTATAGCCATTGATCACAGCTGACTATACTTTGGGGAACATTGAGGATGGAAACAAGCTCAGGGATGGATGCTTAATCACTGGCTGCTTGGGGAATGGGCAGGAGTTCTGTGCTGGTGCAGCCTGCTCATATATGCCTATATAAGGAAAGGACAGGAATAAAAAAAAAGATGAACACCTCCACATCATGTCCAATACTTTCTCAGGTCAAGTTAGAAAAAGAAGCTCAGATTCCACATTATTTAGTTACTTTTGCCTCCTTACCTCTCTAGGAAAACCTTCATAGCACCCATCATTAACACCATCCCAAATACTCTTCAGATGACTCTATCAGATGACTTCCTAATGTCATGTTCTATGTTCCTGAAATTGATTACAAGGCCATACCATCATTTATATTCCCTTCTTCAACTGCCTGCTCCATATGGCTCCAGAAATCGGAAGTCACCAACTAAATTAAGTTCTGTGCATGGTGATACAGTGCAAACTTCATTCCTAAGGAATCTGCATCCTCTATAGTCTTATTGGGTTGTTATAGATTATATTAACATTTATTTCTGGACATGAAAATAGGATGTGATACCCAAAAATTACCCCAGGTTTTCAGACTCAGTCCTCCCCACTCTAGTTGTGTACAAACAACCTTTTCCTTGGTATCAGTATTAATCACCTCTCCTTTTTGTGCATTGGTTTAGCCAAAAAACAAAATACAGAGAAAGAGACTGTACTATATTTCCAATTTCCAAATCAGTGAAATAGTTGTTACATCCCTGGCAGAAATACATATTTTGATACAACATTTTAGGTTCATCAGTCTCGTCTCTTCATTCAGCCACAGCTGCAGGAACCAGCTCTGCACTGGCTTCAACCAGCTTGAGTGGATGCAACTTGACATCACTTTCCTTCAATCCTTTTCCACCTGTTCTTTAATTTTTGTTCTGGGACTTTTTATTTTATTTTGGTACTGGGATTGAACTCAGGGACACTCAACCACTGAGCCATATCCCCAGTCCTTTTTTGTATTTTATTTAGAGACACAGTCTCATTGAATTGCTTAGTGCCTCACTAAGTGCTGAGGCTGGCTTTGACTCACAATCTTCATGCCTCAGCCTCCCAAGAAGCTGGAATTATAGGTGTGTGCCACTGCACCTGTCTCTGGGATTTTTCTGACTCCGGAGAAAGATGTCATGGGAACTCTCCTCATACTCACACAAATAACAAGGTCTATGATGCATTTTAAGTTAAATTATTTTAGAGGATGAAAGGAATGGAGTAAAGGGTTTTGTTGTTGTTGTTGTTGTTTTGTTTCTTTAGCATGAGAAATCTGAACTTTCCAGCATCATTTGTTGAAGGCTATAGTCCATTGATTTGCCTTGGTTACAGTATTAAAAATCAATGGAGGATATAAAAGTAAATCTAGTTCTGAATTTTATGCTATTCTGACTCTCAATAGTGATTTATGTTTCTATCTTTTCTTTAGTATCACACTTCGTTGGTCATTGTCACTTAATAGACTAGAAATAAGAAATGTGAAACTTTCTATTTTGCTCTTCTCTTTCAAAACTGATTTTAATTTCTAGCTTTGCCTTCTCGAATAAATTCTATAGTAAGATCATCATTTTGTACACAAAAGAATCTTGTTAGAATTATGATTGGAATTTTGCTGAATCCTGAGAGAAGTTTTTGAAGAGTCAACATTTTAAGAATATTGAGTCTTCCAGTTCAGACCATAGTATGCATTTCCATTTCCATTTCTTACATCTTTTGTTTCTTTAATCAGTGTTTTATAGTTTTGAGACACAATAGTTCCACTTATCCATGTTCTCATTTTTCCTGATTTCATTTACTTCCACTAAACCATAGTCCTACAATATTTAATGAAAAATTCCAGAAGTAATTGTCATGTTCTTTTTTTTGCCCTTTCTCATTACATAATAATAAAAGGGTCGATTTTTCAATTCTCAAACAATCCTTAAAATTACTTTGAACTCAATGAAAAGGAAAGTACATCTTATAAAAATTACCAGGATGCAACAAAAGCAGTCCCTAGAGAAAAAACTTATGGCATTAAATGCATGTATTCAAAAGTAAAAAAGATCTAAAGATGATAGTCCGTACTTCTATTTTATCAAGTTAGAAAAAGAAGAGTAAATTAAATTTAAATTAAACAGAATTAAATAAATAATAGAATGAGAATAGAAATCAACATAATTGAAACAGGAAATCGATAAAGAAAACCAGTGAAACTAAAAGCTGCTTCTTTGAAAAGATCTATGAAATTAAGATGCCTCTAGTCAGACTAAGAGAGAGAAAGGAAGAGATAGAAATGACATAAATACTTACATCAGGAATAAAATAATATTGTGAACAACTATATTACCATCAATTCACTAATCTAGATGCAAGAGACCAATTCCTTGAAAAAAAAAATCTCACAAGTGCTCCCAAGAAGAAATAGATGATCAGAATAGGCCTGTACCAATCAAGGAACTTGAGCCAATAAGTAATTACCTTCTAAAAGAGAAAGTGCCAAACCCAAATAGTATATTTGGGTATATTCTGCCAACATTTAAGGAGAAAATGATACCAATTCTGTAGAACCTCTTTGGAATAAAGAAGAAGAGGGAATACTTCTTAATTCATTCTATGAGAATAGAATTACTATAATACCAAAACCCAATAAAGACATTACAAGAAAAGTACAGTCAAATATCTTTCATGAATACAGATGTAAAAATTCTCAACCAAAAATATTAGCAAATGAAATACAATCATGTATAAAAAGAATTATAAACCATGACCAAGTGAAATCTATCCAAGTGATATATGAGGCTGGTTTAACATTCAAAAATCAATAATGTAAAATCCATCACATCACAACCTAAAGAAAAAAATCACATGATCAAATCATTAAATGCAGAGAAAATTGCTTGACAAAATCCAGTACCCATTCATGAAAAAAAAAAAAACCCTTGGTAAGTTGGATATAGATAGGAAGAACCTCAACTTCAGAAAGAATAGCTACCAAATAACCTACAGCTTATATACTTAATGGTGGGAAACTTGATACATTCTTCCTAAAATCATCAACAAGGCAAGCATGTTGCTTATCATCTCCACTTTTCAACATAGTACTAGAATCATGGCTAATGTGATAAGAGGGGAAAAACAAATAGTGATAGATTGGAAAAGTGGAAATAAAACTGTGTCTGATGCTGACATGGTCCTCTAAGTAGTAAACCAAAAAAAGTTCACAAAATAACTCCATAACTAACAAATAGTTATAGGAAGTTTGTATGATTCAAGCTAATATACATGAGTCAATTGATTTCCTGCACTCTAACAATGAGAATGTGGAATTTTATATTAAAAACACAATGACATTTTTATTCTCATCTCCCTAAAATGTAATATTTTGGAATAAATCTAACAAAAATACATCAAAGATCTATAGGAGCAAGAAATATAAAGCACTGATGAAAGAAATAAAGAAAAATAAAATACACAAATATTCTTTGTTAGCAAGTCATGCATTTGATAAGAGATTAATATCCAGTATATTTAAGGAACACAAACTCTATTGAAAGAAAATAGATAATCCCATTAAGAAATGGGCAAGGGCCCTGAACTAGATATTTCTCAAAAGAAGACATACAAACAGTAACACATAAATTACTGAAAGATTTAAATATGAGAGCTAAGACTATGAAACTCCTAGAATGTAAGAGTAATCTTCATGAAGGTGGATTTAGCTGTGGTTCTGTGGTTATGACCAAAACAAAACAAACAACAATAACAACAACAACAAAAAAAAAACCCTCACAACAGAAGCAAGAATAGATGAATAAAAAGCATGTATGTATCAACAAACACTATCTGAAAAGTTAATAAACAACCTACAAATGGGAGAAAACATTTGCATATCAGTTTGTAAGAGTATTAATATGTAGAAATGTATAAAGAATTCTCACAACTAAGTGATAAAGACAAAAAGCCCAATTAAAATGTGCAAAGGAACTCAACGAATATTTCTCCAAACGAGATGTATAAATGGCCCCATGTGGCCCCGTGTCCATGAAAAGATGTTCAGCGTCATCAGTCATCCTCTACAGATCTTTAAAAGTTTCAAGGAAGGCTTTCCAAAATACTAGTTGTACACCAGTTTGATTTTAGCTTTTAAAAATGGAAAAAAATATTGGTAAGAATGCGGAGGAATTAGAACTCCCATACATTGCTGGTGGGGATGTAAAATTGTGCAGCTGCTCTGGAGAATTTATTCGACAAATTCTTCAAAAACAGAGGAGATGGTGCCCCTGGGCTGAGCGAGCTAGCCAGCTGGTCCAGACGCGGGTGGAGAGCAGCATGAGCAGTAAGAAGTACTGCAGCCTAGAGGAGGAGTTGGAAGATTGCTTCTTCACGGCCAAGAGGACCTTTTTAAGGAATGTGAAAAGCAGACATCTGTCAGAGAACATCTGTAAGATGGTGGAGGAGGGAATCTCGGGAATCTCCTCTGCCTACACTGCAGGAGATCAAGCAGATCAACAGCCACAACAGCCTGGAGAAAAACTGCCTGGGCATGAAGCTGAGCGAAGATGGCACATACACGGGTTTCATCAAAGTGCATTTGAAACTTCTGCGGTCCATGGCAGTGCCTGCTGGGATCAGGCCCCAGTCCATCAAGGATGCCATCAAGGAAGTGAACCTGGGGCGATGACGGGCAAGCAGACATCTTTCTACATGCCACTGGATGTCTTCTAGTATCTGCCCATCAGCAGCACAATCACAGGCTGCTCAAGAGGTTTATGGTTGTGGAAAATCCCTCAAAGTCTGTACTTTTTAAGCAAATACACAAGGATGGTCAAGTGCTCTTCTAGAAACTCTTTGTTGCTGACTGCTCCCTCTATCTGTGCCTCCTTGCTGGCCAGACACAGATGTCCTCAACTTTGTGCTAAAGGAGAATGAAACTGGAGGAGGGAGTGGGACACATTCTCCATCCCTGAGTTCCAGAACTTCCTAAGGATCTTGGAAAAGGAGGAACAGGACAAAATCCAGCAAGTGCAGAAGAAGTATGACAAGTTTAGACAGAAATTGGAGGAGGCTTTAAGAGAATCCCAGGGCAAACCTGGGTAACTGGTCTTGCTTCCTCTCCTCCTAATGCTCTCAGATTTGTTTTTATTAATAATTATTATTTTGCAGCAGATACTTTTTCTCAGGACACCTCTGGTGGGTGTATTTGTACCCACCCAGCTGTTCCAGACGTGGCACAAAGTCTCTTCCATGGACAAGTGTCTGTGTGTGGGGGGGTTGACTCCTGCCCACTTCCCATGCTGTGCCCCCCAACAGACTCCGCCAAGGATCAGAACTCATGAGATGGACAACATTGGCATCTCTCAAGCTGCAGGCCTTTCACTGACCAAATAGTTGCCTCTTTTGTTACCAAACCAGAACTTCTCACACCAGCCAGCAAAAGGAAACCAGTAAAAGGTTTTAGAACTCTATGTTCTTTCTCTGGCTTTGACTCATCTTTAGTTTCTCTTATTCACCACCTTCAAAACCTTTATTTAGGTCAAGTGTTGTAGCATATTCCTTTAGCAGGTCTGAGCTAAGTTCCTGAAAGCAGAATAATGTTCAGAAAAGGGTTGTCCCACACTGCCCAAGGCACCTGCTGTTCCTGCTTAAGGGAAGTTCATGTGGCCTCTGGCCTAGCTGCTGGGGTAAGGAGCACCAAGGCTGAGGCTGGCTCAGAGATTTGCAGCGAAGTTGCTGCCTGCTCTGGCCCTGGTCCTCATTAGCAAGACTGTGCATGAGTAAACCCAAAGGCGTACATACATGTGTTTGATCGTCACATCTTTGTCAATACTGTTTGTTTTTAAGTTACAAATTTGAATTTAACATTGCCATCATCCTCATGTGTTTCCATTAAGGGGAAACTAGCCATTTACCATTTTTAAAGTCTCCTGTTGAGTCCAGAAATCAGGCTGCAAGAGAAAGCCAGAAAGCATTGCAGAGAAACATGTCTAGGGGGAACATAGTGCATTGGCGGTGGCAACCTTACATGCCTCGTCCATCTTGGAGAGGACACCTGTGCAACTGGTGGGTGGCAGCACAGGAGGAGACCCGGAGCAGTGGGCGGGCACTGTGGAGTAGAGTCTGGACGAGGAATTCAGCAAAGAACAGCCGGTCCTCTCAGAACCTTATCTTGGCTTTGGATCTTAGAAGAGAATCATTAAGCAGAGATCAGACACAGTGAGTGAGCAGATGTTTTGGACACTGGACTGATTGAGCCAATCTCTATTTTTAAAATGGCTCAGAGCAACCAGGAGCTAGTGATTGACTTTCTGTCCTACAAGCTTTCCCAGAAAGAATACAGCTGGAGTCAGTTTAGTGATGTGGAAGAGAATAAGATTGAAGCCCCAGAAGGGACTGAATCAGAGGCGGAGCCCACCAGTGCCATCAATGGAAACCCATCCTGGCATCTGATGGACAGCCCCATGGTGAGTGGAGCCACTGGCCACAACAGGAGTTTGGATGCCCCTGAGGTGACCCCATGGCAGGAGTGAAGCAAGCACTAAGGGAGGCAGGTGACAAGTTTGAACTATGGTGGTGGAAGGCATTCAGTGACGTGATATCCCAGCTCCACATCACTCTGGGGACATCAGAGCTTTGAACAGGTAGTGAATGAACTCTTCCAGGATGAGGTAAACTGGGGTCACATTGTAGCCTTTTTGTCTTTCAGGGAACATAGTGTGTGGAATGCATAGACAAGGAGACGCAGGTATTGGTGAGTCAGATCGCAAGTTGGATGGCCATTTACCTGAATGATCACCTAGAGACTTGGATCCAGGAGAATGGCGGCTGGGACATTTTGTGGAACTCTATGAGAATAATGTGGCAGTGAAGAGCTAGAAGGGCCAGGAGTGCTTCAACCATTGTTTCCTGATGGGCATGACTGTGGCTGGCATGATTCTGCTGGTCTGGCTGTTCAGTTGGAAATGACCAGACACTGACCACCCACTCACCCTCCCTCCCACTCCACCCCACCCCACCACATCCCTGTGTCCAACCAGCATTGCCACCAGGAGAACCATTACATGCAGGCCACACCCACCGTCCATCACTGGCTTGGGCCTATACCTGGGTCCCTGCAGTTAGTTTTCTAGATCTACCATGATTCTATGACAGCCACCTTCCTGCATACCTCAGTTCTCTTGGCCTTGAAGTCTACAGATTTTCCCTAAAATCTGTCCTATGAAGGCTGGCAGTGGGTAGGGGCAGCTAGGAGCAGAAGGGCCCTACCTGGTTGGTAGAATCCTTACTACCCCTTAGCCTCTAAGACTGCTTTCTTAGAAGCTAGAACAGTTTTTGACCCACTTCCCTAGAAAAAGACTATATTGCCTTTTTTTTTAATGTTAGTAACCTCAGAGTTGATCATCATTTTCCATCCCATCTGGACCTATTCCTTCCATCTCTACCCCCAAGAACCATTTAGAGGCCACTTTTGACTAATTAGGAATAGAGGCTGCTTGGGATAAAGAAGCAAGGATCAGGACTTCCTCCTCCCCTCTGGCCTGGACCAAGTCCCCACTCCTAGTGTGAATATTTTCCAAAGGCCTCTGGCTAGAAGCCAGTCCTAATTAGGAGGGAGGGTGCTATTGCTGCAGGAAGTACCCCCATGCTAAACCTAGGGTGGCCCTTATAGTTTAACACCCCCCGCTAGTCCCTTTCCCTCCTCTCTCCTGGCTCCCATGAACATGACCGAGGGACCATCTGGGCCCAAGACAGTTGCCTCAGAGCTATTTATGGCCTCAGCTGCCTCACTTCCTACAAGATCATCCTGTGGCATCGTTTCCCTGGGCTACTGTCTATTGGGTACAGGGATTCAGGGGACTCCCCCAGATGTAAAGGGGAAATATAGAGAACAGCAGTAGGAGCCCTGGGGTCTTCCCTACCTCAGGAAGGAATGGTGGGAAGGAGACCTTAGGGCACAGGCCAGTGGGTGGGGGTTGACTGGAAGGGCCTGTGTTGCCTGACCAGGTAGATATTGCCCTACTGTCCATCCTGGGCATCCAGGCTGCCAAGGTCAAAGTGGCCTGGCCCTTCAGTCCTCCCTCTACTCCAGCCTTGTCCTGTCTCATCCCTGGGAGTCCCAGCATAGCACTGTCCACCCCAGGCCCTCTGCTGTACATATTCCAGACAAGTTTTCATTCCTTGTGAAGATGATATACTATTTTTATTAAGTGTGTGTGTGTGTGTGTGTGTGTGTGTGTGTGTGTGTGTGTGTATTCACGTGTGAGGAGCTGCTGGCTTGCTGTGAGCGTGCAGGTGGAGAGCTGGTGCCTGGAGATTGGCGGCCTAATTAATGCTCCTTCCCCTGCCCTGTTCCAGGAAAGCTGTCCTAGGGGTCTTAGCTCCTGAGAGGTACCTGTCCCCCCTCTCTCCTTCAGTTGTTGTAGCTCTTTAAAATAGTCTGTGTGAAAGTGAAAGTGCAGGTCAGTAATAAACTGTGTTGACTCAGTGGGAAGAAAAAAGTTAGGCACTGAGGTATAGCTCACCTACCTACCTAGCATGCATGCAGCTCTGGGTCCAATCCCAAACACAAAGACCTGTAAAATGATCAATCATGCAATGTGAATGCTACTAGCATTGCATTTGGCATAAAACTTGCCAAAGTCAATAAAAGGGTCTTCAAAGCTAAAGAGTAGTTTCAACGTTATTTTTGTAGCTTACTATTTCAAGCTTATTTTTTCCTTCAGGATTTATAAAATCAAATGGTGAGATTTTAGTCTTCATAATATTTGGATGACGTTGGATTTTTGTACTCTTTATTCAAATTAAATACTAAGTTGTCTAGAGCCTTGCCTCCGTCATCAGCAGAGAAGGGCCTGGCTGCCTTAGGTTCCCCCTGGGCCTCCAGCACGGCCTCCTCCTCCCCCTGGAACTCTCGGGTCTCCAGGTGCTGCCAGAGGTGTGGCCTTGATGACAGAGGGAGATCCTCCAACTGGGCCAACTTGGAGTCCTTGCTGTTGTGATGCTGGCCAGGCATGTGCTCAGTGAACCTGTGGGCCTGGCTCCCCATTGACCTCAGTGCCTTTTGTTGCAGAGAGATGGGAGCAGGGTGTGTTTGCATGAAGCTCTGCTGCTGGCTTGCTTCTGCCGGGAGGTGGACATCAGCAGTGTGGGAGACAAGGCCAGGGGAGCCCTCACTTGAAGCATAGGGTGAGGGTCTCATACCTCCTACCCATCTGGCTTCCTGGACTTTGACTTCCCAAGAAGTAATATCAGGGTTTTTGACAGGGAGGATCAGATTCGTGACTCTGAATATTTGTACTGGCTCCTTGTTCAGGGTCAAGCTTAAAATAAATTAGCCAGATGATTCCAGCAAGTAGCCAGGACCGCAGAGACGCTCCAATGCAAAGGGAGAAGGACTTGCCATTTCTCAAAAATAGAACTGGTGTCCTCAACCAGCCTCTGAATGACTGTTTATTTGCTGTCCTCTGCTTTCCCAAGTCCCTCTTGAGTCAGTTCCAACCCAAGCTTCATGTAGCCTCAGAATTTTCCTCCTTTACCAAGGCCGAGTCCATAATGTCCCATCCCAGAGCAATGCTAATCCCTTGTCATAAACCCTGTGCATCATCTTCAGAACTACAAAAACAACATGAGATAACAACAAGTTTTTAAGCCACAAAAAGCCTGTTTATCTGCTGCCTCATGCTCAGTCTTATCACTTTCCTCCCTTAAAAAGAAAAATCTCTCCCTGTCCCTGCTGCATATTATTCCCTTTGTCCTGCATGTCTCTGCTGATAGTCTCTTGATTGGGATGGCTATTTTATTTTTGAGAAGGAAAAAAAAGTTGTGTGTGTGTGTGTGTGTGTGTGTGTGTATATATACATACACACATATACACATATATATATATATATATATATATATATATATATATATATGGGGGCATATAGCTATATATAAAGAGAAAGGGTGTTTATAAAATAAGAAAATTACAGGAAAATTCAGACTTTAAAGCACAGTTAGACCTGGGACCTATGCTGAGATCTGAGCCTTTGGAAGTGACGTTGGGTTTCCTTCCCTCCCAGAGGTGGTGTGACTGCTGGTAGTGCCTTCTATGGTTGTGTTGCTCAGTGTGCAAGTGTTTGTTCAGAGGATATTTTCTTTTGTCCACATATAAAAACTGTTGGTGTAGCTGTATTAAACACCATCAGCAGAGTGAAGGTTCCAGCAATCTGAGCTCAGGTATGAGCTTCCTACATCTCTTAATGCGCCTCCTCGGTTTTATTTAACAGTTTGGGTTGTGCAGAAGAAAACAGAAGTGTGTGTGTTTGGGTGGGGGATTCATTTTAAAGATATATTTCACATGGTCCTGGGGACTGATAAGTCTGATATCTGCAGGGCAGGCCCACCTACTGGGATCCCTGGAAAGAGGAGAATGTTATAGTCTTGAGTCCAGAATATTCTGGAGGAAGAAATTTTTGTCTTTAGAGACTCAAGATTTTTCTGTTAAGTCCTTCAAATGACTGTACAAGGCTCATTACATTAGGGAGGGTATTATGGTTTGAGTGTGAGGTGTCCCGCAAAAGCTCACATGTGAGACAATGCAAGAAGGTTCAGAGAAGAAATCATTGTGTTACAAAAGCCTTAACCCAATCAGTGAATTAATCCCTTGAGGGATTAATTGAGTAGTAACTGAAATGGTAGGGTGTGGCTGGAGGAGATGGGAATTGGGATGTGGCTTTGGGTATATATTTGTATCTGGCAAGTGAAGACCTCTCTCTCTCTCTGCTTTCTGATCACCATGTGAGCTGCTTCCCTCTGCCACACTCTTATGCCATAATGTTCAACCTCACTTCAAGACTTGAGGAATGGAGCTGGCCTCCTGTGGACTGAAACCTCCGGAACTGAGCACCTAAATAAACTTTTCCTCCTCTACAATTGTGTTAATCAGGTCCTTTAGTCACAGCAGCAAAAAAGCTGCCTAAAACAGAGGGTAATCTACTTTACTTAAGGTCTAATGATTTAAATTTTAATACTTTTTAAAATTTTTAAATGTATTTTTAAAATTAATTAATTTATTTTAACTAGGTATATATGACAGAATAATAAATTTTGATTCATTGTACACAATTGCAGCACAACTTTACATTTCTGTGGTTGAACATGGATGTAGCGTCACACCATATGTGCAGTCACACATGTACCTAGGGTGATGATGTCCATCTCATAAAATACCTTCGCAGCAACATTTAGAACTGTTATTTGGTATCAGGGTCTAGCCAATTTGACACATAACAATTAACCATCCCTTACGGCGTGAACATCTGTAGAAGAATTGAAGCAAAGTCTTAAAAAATGCACCTTTTCCACCCCGATACCTTACAAAATGTTCATCATATTTATTTTTCCCACATCAATGGAATCATGTGGATTAAAATAGAAGGTTGTTTGTTTTGAGTCACTGGTATCACTGAAAAGAATAGCACATTCCATGTACCCTAATATTTTTTGTAGATACAAAATTACATGTGTGACCTTGGTACTAGAATGTCAAAATTTAGGGCTAAATGCGTAAGTCTAGTGAATTCTAATTCTGGGAAGATTTAGCAGGAGAGTAATTCTAACTTAACGGGACTTTGTTGCCTTTAAAGTTGAAGGAATCTGTCTTAGCCTGAAGGACAGCCAACAAATACTGAAGAAGCCTTGGCCACATCAGGCACCATGCCAGGGGCTGCCCTGCTGCAGGTGTGAGGCAGACATGGAGTTTCCTGCATGGAGTTTACAATCTGGTGAGAAGTCAGCTACCCACCAGTGATCAGAACATCCACTGGTGTGACATGAGTGCAGGAGGCTGTGGGACCTGCAGCAGGACTCACCTGATCTGGGGAAAAGAGCAAGGTTTGTATTAGCAAGTGCCATATAACATCCCTGAAGGGTAAATCAGGATGGGCCAGGCAAAGAGGAAGCAGAGGGGAGAAAGTGATAGGCTGGGGGAACACTGAGTCTAACGTGCTAGAGACAATAATTTGCAACCTTAGGTCCAGCATTGCTGGAGAGTGGGATGCAAGGGTCACGGTGGGGACAGAGGAGACAGTGGGGGTAGATACAGGTCAAATAATGAAGTACAATTTGTCCCTTGAAAGTGACTTTGCCTTTGTCTTAAGACCAATGATAACACAGTAAGGTACTCACCAGACAAGACTTGATTGTTATGTTCAGAAAACACTCTTACATTCAAGTTCAAATCAATGAGAGCTTTATTAACCTGGCCAGGGACTGTCACCCTGGGCCCCAAAACAATGGAGTTGGCCAACCAAGGACTGAATCTGCAAATCTGAGCTAAAATAAACTTTTCCTCCTCTAAGTTTTTCTTATTAAGTCACAGTTTTTCTTGTTTGGGTCAGAGACAAAAAAAAAAAAAAAAAAACAAAAACCTAGCACAATGCACAACCTCAAACTCTAGGTTCCAAACAAGTGTTCTCCTTTTCCTTTTCCTCATACAATGATTAATGATATCAACCTCCCATGTGGTGACCTGAGAAACCACTTCTGTGTGTAAGTGGTGGGGGGTGTATTCACAAAAGTAGATTATGATGATTTGGGGGGGCTTTGGGTGCCGCCCCCGATCTGCACGGGCGCTGAACTTCAGGTCACTTGTAATTTTCAGGGACACCAAATAAAACCCAGACACAAATTACCTTTACACAAGCTTCAGGATAGCTTCTCAACTCTCAGCCTTGGGCTCCCCAAAGAGGAGAGCAAGAGAAAGTCATGAGAGACTGGCAAGAGAGAGAGAGCACGTTTGGAAGTGGGCTTTTATTGGGGGACTCTTGTTCTTTAGAAAGTTCTATCCAAAAAAAAAAAAGGCCAAAAGGGGCAGGGTTACAAGGATCAGGTAAGTGAAACGCAACCCAAGGGCGACACCTACACCTGAAGACCCACCTTTACTATCTGAGCTGGGCAATGTACAAGTCACCAGGAAATGTAGTGATTGCTCAGAGCCTCCTGCTTTGGGACCGGAAGGTATGGGTCATTCAGAGCAGCTCCCCACATTTGGGACTTGCACTTTCCCCTTGATCTTCTCTAAAACTATCTTGAAAGGGCCCTATTCTGCCATTGGCAATGGCCCCCATTAATATTTCTGCTATCTCCCAGTACCCTTGATCTTGAGGCTGCAGTATATGTCCTTGAGACCCTCCTTGTGCCAAAGCTGCATTGTGTTCCTTGAAAAGGCAAAGAAAGTCTCTCTCTCTCTCTCTCTCTCTCTCTCTCTCTCTCTCTCTCCCTGCCTGCACACTTTAACACTTGACCCTGAGCAGCCCCTGTCTATGTCCTCTGCCTCACAGAGTTGGCTGAAAGCAGAGCTTGTATCCCTTCTCCAATCCTCAGACTCTTTGTTTTTTGTTTGTTTGTTTTGTTGTTGTTGATGTTGTTGTTTTGAGTGAACCAGGGGATATGACAGATCTCACACTGACCAGTCCATCCTGCTTCCCTCTCTCCCCTGCTCAGGCACACACCTAGCCCCCACTCCTGTCCCAATTACCTAGTAGAAATAGGTCCCATTATATCCTGTCCCACCAGCATATCAGACCTAAACATCTGTTATTATGGGTTGAATTGTCTCACCCAAAAAGGTATGTTGAAGTCACAACCCACAGCACTTGTGAATATGACCTTACTTAGTACTTTGTATTCAAGTTAAAATGAAGCCATGGGGGTAAACTGTAGGCTAATATAAGCAATGCCCATTTAAGGAGATAAAAAAAAAGCTATTTGAAGACAGAGACACAGAGAGTACACCATGTGATGCTGAAAGCAGAAAACAAAGAAATAGAGCTACCAGCTAAAAAACCCACGGCCTGATGACTACCCCTAGAGCTGGGCAGAGGCAAGGGAGGGTCTGCTCAGTCTGATGGGGACCAAGGCCCTGCCGACACCTCACTTTGAACTTCTTTTCTCGGGAACACAGAGAAAATAAATTTCTATTATTTTAAACTGCCCAAAATAAAAGAAGCAGACTATGGTTCACAAAATTTTGCACTATACATACAATATTCCTTTGAGTATTATTCTCAATTGTTTTTTTTTTAATTTCCGGTGGTTGTTAAGGTAACACCAGTTTTTATCATAGATAAACTCTGAAATATCAGTGTCAAACTACAACAAAAAAGTATTAGTGACAAGACAAAGGATTAATATTTCAATTAAATCAATTTCTTTTACACCAGAAAAAAATCTAACAAAAAATGAATCCTATACTCAATTGCACTGAAAACTAAGTACAAGAACTATAGGGAGGAAAAAAAACTATCTCCTGATAGATACAAAAGAATATTACAATAAAAGGACACATAGAATGACCTCAGAAATCTTGTAACATTTAAAGATATTTTTTCATTTTTATTTTCATTTATATTAAACTGTCACAGAAAAAAAAACATGAAAATTGTACATATATATTATCAGGACAACTTGCAACATTTTGACAAATGTAAATATTGTATAATGTTTAAATTAAGATTTCTATGTCCTCAAACATTTGCCATTTCTTTATGGGGAAAATTTTCAAAAAAATTTTTCCAGCTTATTGAAATACACAGTATATTATGGTAACCTATCAGCCAAATAGCACACTGAACTTCTTGTTCCTACCTTACTATAACTTTGTAGCCATTGATCAATGTCTCTCCGTTCTTCCCTGCCCCATCCTACTTTCTCCAGCCTTGGATAACCACCATTCTACTCTCAATTTTTATGAGATTGACTTCTTTAGATTCAACATTACAGTGAGACTTGTCTATCTTTCCCTAACTGATTTCACTTAACATAATAGTCTCCCGTTCCATCCATGTTGTCACAGATGAAAGGATTTCATTATTTTCATGTCTGAATTGTATTCCATTATGTATATATGCTACAGTTTCTTTACCCATTCATCACCTGGTGGACACTAAGGTTGTTTTCATCTCTTAGCTGTTATGAATAGAACTGCAAGGAACATGGGAGTTCAGATGTCTTTTCATCATACTGACTTCATTTCCTTAGATCTATACCCAGGAGTGGGATTGCTGAATATGGTGGTTCTAGTTTTAATTATTTAGGAACTTTAACATTGTTTTCCATATCAGCTATACTAATTTACATTCCCCTCCACAGTGAGCAAGGATTCCTTTACTTCACATCCTTGCCACCCAGCACTTGTTATGTTCTTTGATAGTAGCCATTTTTACTGGAGTAAGGTGATGTCTAATTGTGCTTTTGATATGCATTTTCTTGGTGATAAGTGATGTTGAGCATTTTTTCAAATGTTGGTATGTCTTCTTTTGAGAAATGTCTGTTTAGCTCTATTGCCCCCTTTTCAGTCAGGTTTTTGTTTTTTTGCTATTGAAGTTTTTTATTCCTTATATACTCTGTATGTAAAAATATTGTCAGAAGTATACTTTGCAAATATTTTCTTCCATTGTGTTGCCTGTTTCTTAACTCTTCATTCTTTTATTTGCAGTGTAGAAATTTTTTGGTTTGAAGTAATCCCATTTGATTATTTTTGCTTTTGTTTCATGTGCTTTGGGGATCTTGTGCAAAAATTCCTTGCCCATTCCAATGTTCTAAAGCATTTCCTCTCTGTTGTTTCTAGTTGCTTCATTTTTATTTTTAAGTTATTAATGTGTTTTGAGTTGGTTTTTACTAGATAGAGTGTAAAGAGATAGGAGAGAGAGAGAGAGAGAGAGAGAGAGAGAGAGAGAGAGAGAGAGAGAGAGAGAGAGAGATATCTAGGTGGATATTCAATTTTCCTTGCACCATTTATTGAAAACACTGTGGGTCCTCCAATGTTTTCTTAGGACTTGTATCAAAAATCAATTGGTTGTAGATGCATGAGTTTGCTTCCAGGTTCTCTTTGTATTGTTGATTTATGTGTGTTTCTATGTCAATACCATGCTGTTTTAATTACAACTTTCAGGTCATACAACACCTCCTGTTATTTTCTTTTTGCTCATGATAGCTTTGACTATTACGGGTTTTTGTTCTCATATAAAACCTAAAACTACTTTTTCTAGTTATGTGAAGAATATCATTGATTTTTTAATATTTATTTTTTAGTTATAGTTGAACATAATATCCTAATCATTAACCCAATTAATAACTACTCTTTATTTTTCCATATGTACGAATACTCAGCAATTTGCAACAACATTCTATCTTTATGATTTTCCTAGACTTAATATTTCATATGAATAGAATTATACAATATATGGTCTTTACAGCTGTCTTATTTCAATTAACATATTGTTTTCAAGGTACATGTATGTTTTTTCATTTATTTTATAGGTGCATTAAATTATATAGAATAGTGAGATTCATTGCTATGTATGCATAATATAATTTGGTCACTTTTGTTCCCAGCTCAAGGTACATTTATGTAAAAGTATGTATCAATATTTTATTTTGTTTCCGGTAACTACATAGAAGTTATGCGAATCAAGAAACAGAATGTAGGATAAAGAATATATGTGAGTAGATAATGGAGCTCAAATTTCTGTGACTCAGAAATCATCAGGTGAAGATATTCATTGAAAAATGAGGATAAAAACTATTATGTTTTGATATGGAGGAGGTCTAGGCTGCAGAGATGTGGAGGTCAGTGGCATTTAAGAGAAGTTGAAATGATACAGTTGGTTGTCATCACTTGCAGGGGACAAGGAAAACTCATGAGCCAATGATAACAATCCAGACAATGTACATGTAGCTCACATTGGAAAATGTGAGGCTGCATATCCTATTTCTGAGGTGAGGGAGAGGTGAGAAGAACCCCCACAATCAAATATCCTGCAATCTTAAACAGGTTCAGTACTGACACATAGTGGAGCATTGGCATGTTCAAATCCCACATTTTTCAATCTTTGGCCCATATTAAGATTCCCTTTCCTCCATGGATTCATCACAAGCGTTAAGTATGTAAATACTTAAATACTTAAATACTTTAAATACTTAAATGAATGTAAAGTTTATTGATAACTTGTAAAACCAAGGAGGGAAAGGTGATCCTTGAAGAGTAAGGTTGAAAAGTGTGTGGGCTCTCTCTCATCCAGCGAGGAGGTCCACGGAACAGGGTAGAGGAGAGTGTGGCTGCAGAGTCACTAACCAAGACCTCCAGAGACCAAGCAGGAAGCAGGTCTGATTTTATTGCACAGTTACCATGTATATATACTCAGGCAGTAGCTAGGCAGATTACAGGCAGCCATCAATGCAATTCTGCTAACTGCTCTTGCAGCGACCAATCGAGTAGTGGGCTGTGGAGCAAGCACAGGGACTACAACACATGGCCTCATGCCCAGGGTTGTGCCTACAGGGTAAATAGCCTGCTGCTTACATGCCTAGCACAAAGGGAGTGGCCTGCCACTCAGATGCCCTTAACGTATGCCATGTATGCAGTACTCCATGTACTTGTCCCCACAGAAAAACAGACTCAACAGCACTTAGCGCCTCAAGGGGACTTCGTTTCCAGCAAATACAAACTAAACTGCTATAACACAGTAAATGGAAAATTTATTTTAAGTACAGATTGGGTACAAAAGAATAATGCAGACATGGAAAAAAGGTAGAAGTAATAAAGTTTAGAATGATGTGAACACTTTCTGAGAAAGAGATAAGTAAACACTTTCTATTCAGGTATAAAAAGTTCCATTTAGAAGAGCAAGCATTGGCCTGAGTTGTTTGAATCTTGGCATTGACGTGGAAGAGCAGTATATCACTTTAAAAAAAAAGTTATAGTTTTGGGGCTGGGGCTGTAGCTCAATGGTAAAGCACCTGCTTTGCATGTGGGAAGCACTGGGTTTGATCCTCAGCACCACATAGAAATAAATAAAGATACTGTGTGTTAATCAACAACTAAAAAAATTTTTTTACAAGTTATGGTTTTTTAAAAAGGAACACATGGTAAATTATTGATTTAACAGATAGAAATTTCAATTAAAATATTTAAATTATGCTTCCAGGGTCAGCTAGAATTAACAAGCAAGAAACCTTCCTAGCAGATTACTGATAACAGACTTTACATCAACTACCCATCTCCACTTCAGCTCTTTTCTTTTCACTTCAGATTTTTAACATTGGAAAATGATGTGATATTTTATTTGAACAGAAAACTTTGGGATGGGAAGAAAGAACTGCAAAAATATTCAAATGTACATCACAATATTTATACTGGACAAAACTGTAGTACCTATTGCAAGAGTTACCATGATACAGAGAATAGAATTGTCTTCTTACAAAAGACTCTTCTTAGGGCTCCCTTCATGTCTCTGTTCCTCAGGCTGTAGATGAAGGGGTTCAGCATGGGAGTCACCACCGTGTACATCAGAGCCATGACAGTGTCTTTCACAGTAGAATTATTAGCTGATGGACATAAATAGAGACCAATAATTGTCCCATAGAACAGTGACACCACAGAGAGGTGGGAGCCACAGGTGGAGAAGGCCTTGTGGATACCTCGAGCAGAAGGGACCTTGAGGATGGAGGAGAAAATTTGTACATAGGACCCAAGGATGAGTAGAAATGGGGTGACAATAACAAGTCCTCCCATGATAAATATCACCAATTCATTGACATGAGTATTGGAGCAGGCCAGCTTCAGTAAAGCAGATATTTCACAGAAAAAGTGGGGGATCACGTTGTCCGAACAGAAAGACAATCTGACCACAAGCAGAGTGTGCAACAGGGCATGGAGCATGGTCAGCACCCAGGACAGCACCACCAGGGAGAGACAGAGCTTGGGGCTCATGATGGTGGTGTAGTGCAGGGGGAAGCAGATGGCCACATAGCGGTCATAAGCCATGGCCACAAGGAGGAAGCTCTCTAGGTCTGCAAAGCACAGGAAGAAGTATATTTGAGTCAGGCAGCCTGCATAGGGGATGGAGGGGACTTGACTCTGCATGTTCTGCAACAGTTTAGGAATGGTCACAGAGGAAAAGCAGAGGTCAGAGAAGGACAAATTGCCGAGAAGCAAATACATGGGAGTGTGCAGATGGGAGTCCAGGTGAATGAGGATGATGATGATGAGGTTCCCCAGGATGGTGGTAAGATACATGGAAAGGAACAGGGCATAGAAGAGGTTCTGGTGCTCTGGCTGGATGGGCAGGCCCAGGAGGAGGAATTCTGAGACGGGAGTTTGGTTCCTTTCTGTCATGCTCTGTCTACTGTATCTTTTTTTTTAAAAAAGAAAGACTTGGGTCCCTTAACAATTCAAATAAATGAACATTTTTCTCTTATATGTCATCTGGTACTCATTCTACAATAACTGATCCCACCTTGATTACAATAATTATTATCTTTAAAATCCAATTGTCCATCATCTCTATAATCATGAATGCCTTTTTCTTAACTTCTTTGTAACATGTTTGAATATTCCATCCTTTCCTAAACACTTACCTATTGGTTTCTGAGACAAAATGCATTACTTTTTTACATACATGCCTGGCTGGTAATCCTAGGGAACCATAATTGGCTCCTGTTCTATCAGTAACTTGTATGTTGATATTCCTCATGGATTTTGCTAAACCCTATCTTATCATAACTCTACATGGAACTCTCCTAATAAACCTGATGCTCCAATGGCTTATATCAGTATTTAAAACTCAGACATGAAAGCTGGGGATATAGCACAGTGGTGAAATGCTCATCCAACATGCAAAGGGCCCTAATGCAATCCCCAGCACCTCAAAAAATTAATCAATTAAATAAAAATAATAATCAGTAAATAAAACTCAGGTATAGACGCCCCTAACCTATAAATTTCTATATCCCATAACAATTGTCTTCCATTCAATGAATCATAGGTTCCTTAAGCTCAACAGGTCTCTAATGAAAATCATCAGATTGCACTTCCTCTGTACCTCTCTCTTCCTCCTCTACTCTCATATTTTAAAAAAGGAATGCAGCATCAGATCAGAAGTCGTGAATTGTTTCATTCATTCTTTTCTCTTACTGTCAACTCCAACATACCATGTCATGTATATTCTACACTTTGTTCTCCTGCTACTTCATCCACTTCTTATCACAAGGCCACATTCCTCATCCACAATGGCATCTCTTCTCACCTGTACTATTGAAGCAGTTTCTCAAGTCTTGTCCCTAATAGGGAAAATTGTGCACCTGGTTTCTCAGAATGCTGAGTCCCTTCTGAGTGAGTAGGATGATCTCTTGAGTCAGGAATATATGCTGGGATCACAAACTGGAGACATCACCTGCTATTGTCACTGCTGACCCAATCAACTATGATCTTCTCCTGTGGGAAAATCCATAATTCACATCCTGCACTGACATAAGAAACACATATGGCACTATTTATAAATCTTATATATATGCAAATACCTGGGGATTTGTTTTAAAAAATTCATTCTGGTTCTATTGCTCGACTTTTATATATTAAATGAACATCCAGGTAATGGCAATACTGTGGTCAATAAACTGCATATAAGTAACAAGTACATACACTGCCATCAAAATATTTCTACAGTATAGAAATATTTTGACTAAAGTTCAACACTTATAACACTTCTTATTAATAATACTGCTCATTAATGTTACTTACTGTGCAGTGAATCCTCAAAGATCACAGCATTTTGACATACCGGGCCTGTAAGACAAGGTTTAGTGCAGTAACAGTTCTTAACCTTTCTTTATTTTACATTCACCTAAGGAGCTTTAAAAAGCTTCGCACAAGCCACTTCACAGAGATTTCAATTAAATTATCTCAAGGTGCTCAGTAATCGGAGTTAAACGGCAATGTGTGTATTTGCTACTCAAGTGCAGTCCAGTGATCACAGTATTGACACCCCTACTTGGGTGTTCATTTAAAGTGTAGAGTCTGAGCTATAGCACCAGAACCAATGTCTTAATGATAGGTAATTTGCATGTGAGTTAAGTGTAGAAACACTGCCCTACATGATTCTTGTGTGCACCCCAGAGTGAAGATATTGGATTTAATGGCCGAAGAAGAGGAAGCTCAGTGGATCATCTATGAAAACGTCTGCAGCTGCTATCTCTGGTTTTGTGATCCCTGCACAGCTTCTAGACACAAAGATAGACCCACAAGCTCAAAAGGTAAGAAACAGGCTGAGAAACCAGGTACATGATGTTCTCCTCATGTTTTGTCCCTTTATGATGCCAACACATGGTGTCCAAAGTCCAAAGGTACAAACTGTTAATGCAGTTCTGTTAAACACCATCAGCAGTGGGGTGGACTTCCCAGCAGTAGGACTCATTTATATCATTTTAAATGAGTTTCCCACATCTTTTAATGTTCTTCCTCTGCATTTGTGATGACTTGGAGACAGATTGGGGTTTTGTTTGTTTGTTTGGTACTGCGGATTGAACCCAGAGGAGCTCAACCACTGAACCACATCTCCGGCCCATTTTTTATGTTTTAGTACAGACAGGGTCTCACTGGGTTGCTTAGTACCTTGCCAAGTTGCAGAGGCTGGCTTTGAACTTGTGATCCTCCTGCCTCACCTCCCGAGCTGATGAATTACAGAGACATGCCATCATGCCCAACCATAGTGAGCTTTCTCAACCAAGGTTACCCAAAAGAAAGTGGCATGTGTGTGTGTGTGTGTGTGTGAGAGAGAGAGAGAGAGAGAGAGAGAGAGAGAGAGAGAGAGAGAGAGAGAGACCAATTACAGTTGCTAAGAATGACCCAGTCAGGCAGGGAAGAGAAAATCCAACACTCCTTTTGTGACAGAAGCAAACAGATAAGTACTTAGGAAAGAATGGGCTACTAAAACATGTTGAAAAGAAGATGAGAAAAAGTAATAAATGATCATAGAGATTAAAGACACTTGAAGGTTTTACTTATTGTGATGGTGGTGGGATCAACTATTGTAGAACACGTAAACACTGTGTATGAGAAAAAAATGATAATTTTCACTTGGGTTTTTAAAGGGCCTTTTTATTTCTCTTAAAGGTATTGGAGATAAATAATAATGGGAAAAAAACCAAACTCTCATCTCAGAGTTCCTCCTCCTGGGCCTGCCCATCCAGCCAGAGCACCAGAACCTCTTCTATGCCCTGTTCCTGGCCATGTATCTTACCACCGTCCTGGGGAACCTCCTCATCATCACCCTCATCCGCCTGGACTCCCATCTGCACACTCCCATGTATTTGTTTCTCAGCAACTTGTCCTTCTCTGATCTCTGCTTTTCCTCTGTCACCATGCCCAAATTGCTACAGAACATGCAGAGTCAAGTCCCCTCCATCCACTATGCAGGCTGCCTGACACAAATATACTTCTTCCTGTTTTTTGGAGACCTTGGGAACTTCATCCTTGTGGCCATGGCCTATGACCGCTATGTGGCCATGTGCTTCCCCCTGCACTACACCACCATCATGAGCCCCAAGCTCTGTCTCTCCCTGGTGGTGCTGTCCTGGGTGCTGACCACATTCCATGCCCTGTTGCACACCCTGCTCATGGCAAAAGTCTCTTTTTGTGTGGACAACGTAATCCCTAACTTTTTCTGTGACATGTCTGCTATGCTGAAGCTGGCCTGCTCTGACACCCATGTCAATGAGTTGGTGATATTTATTGTGGTAGGACTCTTTCTTGTCTTCCCATTCCTACTCATTCTTGTGTCCTATGCAAAGATAGTGTCCTCCATTTTCAAGGCCCCTTCTGCTCGAGGTATCCGTAAGGCCTTCTCCACCTGTGGCTCCCACCTCTCTGTGGTGTCGCTGTTCTATGGGCCAGTCATAATTCTATACTTATGTCCATCAGCTAGTAATTCTACTGTGAAAGACACTGTCATGTCTCTGATGTACACTGTGGTCACTCCCATGCTGAACCCCTTCATCTACAGCCTGAGGAACAGAGACATGAAGGGAGCCCTAGGAAGAGTCTTTTGTCAGAAGAAAATTCCCTTCTGTGTATGATACAAATAACTGGGGCTTTTACATCATTTTATCCAGTAAATTTGTTGATATTAATATTGGGATATTATTGTAGATTGTTTCCCACATCATGGTAACTTCTGATGAAGTAGCATATCACTTAATTGTTCAACAAATAAAAGAGAGGAAGTTTAGCTGATTAGTTGGAAGGAGGTCTTGTTAACCTGGCTATGCCTTCCTGTTTCTCTTTTCTTGGTGATCCTGGGAAAGCACAGGATAAGGGCTACTGTTTTATGGGAACTCCATTCTTTACATTCTTAAGATACCCCTGTATTTTGTTATCTTGTCTCAAACATGCTTTGAATATGGCATAATTTTTAAACAGTGATTCATAATCTTAGGTTGTTGCCCAATAACATTTAAATATCTCAAAATCCCAGGCTCCTTCTAATATTTCCTACATAATTTTTCTGCACAAATTTTGACATCATTCTATCACTTAACTTTCCTACATCCCTGATTTATTTTCATGTCTATGTTAATTTTTCTGCCCTTCCCTGACCCTAAATACATTTTCTAACCCTTTTGTAATGCTGATAATTCTGTCTTTATCTGTAATTGCATAAGGCAGGAACCCTATAAATTATTTCTCCAGGACTGGGCAAGGAAGCTTGAGATTGGTTCAGTTTTAAAGGATGTCTTTTTGCTTGGTATTTTGACTTTGAATAATTTCCTGACATGTATATTTTTATTATATACTCATGACAGTTCAAAGGAAGTAGAAAAGATACTCATTGTTTGGGATTGCAAAATAGGAAATTCATTGACTTTCCATGTCATCCAGAAAATCAGTTGTTTAGCCTATGCAAAATCAGAGAATGATTCTAAGGTTTCTTTTGATTTTCTCCCACTTCCAAAAGAGGGAAGTACCCATTCTTTTTTTTTAACTCAGCTCTCTATAGCATGGGTTGATTCCATTCTTCATTTATTTGTTTCCTTAGTTGTACTCTGTAGGTGATGGCATTCAAACCTATTTCTTTCCTCCATTCATAAATCTGCTGACCCCACAACTATCTGAATGCCAGAACTTTCTCAAAAGCTCCCAGCAATTCTTTCACTTCCTCTCTATTCCTTTTATTCTAAACAATTTAGAATTGTTTTATCTAGTTATGTGAAGAATGTCATAGGTATTTTTGTAGAAATTGCATTGATGGAATGTATCGACATTTTAATTGGGACTAAACTGAACCCATATATCACTTTGGGTATTATGGACTTCTATTTTTTAAATGTATGTATTTTAATCACAAACTGTATGGACCACTTAAAATATTGATTTTTCAATCCATGAATATGGGATGCTTCTTTCTTTCTTTCTTTCTTTCTTTCTTTCTTTCTTTCTTTCTTTCTTTCTTTCTTTCTTTTTTTTGGTGTGTGTGTCCTCTTCAGTTTCTTTCAACAATATTTTATAATTATCATAGTAGAGATCTTTTTTCCTCTTTGGTTAAATTTATAGGTATTTTAGTTAACGTTTTAGCTACTGTAATTTGGATTGTTTTCTTGATTTCCAATTCATAGAATTCACTTTTGGTATAAAATTGTATGCTTATTTTGTACCATGAAAAATTGCTAAACTCATTTGTTAATTTTAATGTTTTTATGGATTTTGGGAGGTTTCAAGATGTAAGATCATGTCATTCAAACAATTTGACTTCTCTTTTGTATTTTGGATGCCCTTTACTTCTTTCTCTTGCCTGTGACTCTGGACAGAATTTCCAACACTATGTTGGATAAAATTTGTAAAAGTGAACATCCTTTTCTTCCAGAGCTTAGAGCAAAAGCTTTCAGATGTACCCATAATTTTAGTTGTTGGCTTATTGTAAGTGACTTTTATTATATTTAGGTACATTCCCTCTATGAAGGATTTCTTGAGGGTTTTTTGGAGGTGTTAAATTTTATCAAATACATTTTCCATATCTATTGAGATAATCATGGGTTGTGTCTTTCATTCTATTAATGTCATGTATCATGTTTATTGATTTGTATTTTGAACCATTCTTGCATCTCAGGGATTAATCCCACTTTATCATGATGAAAATCTTTATAATGTGGTTTTGGATTCAGCAAAGTATTATTCTACTGAGAAGTTTTTGCATATATGTTCATAAAAATATTAGCATGAAATTTTCTTTCCTTACTGATTTTGGCATCAGGTTAATGCTGGTCTCATAGGATGTGTTTGGAAGAATTACTTTTGAAAATTTTTTGAATAACATAAGGAAAATTAAAATTAATTATTCTCAACTATTTTGCAGAACCCAACAGTTAAGTCATCTATGTTCTAGGTTTTTCTTTGATCAGAGGCTTTTATTATTGATTCTAATTTGCTACTTGTTATTGGTAAGTTCTGGTTTTTATTTCTTTATTATTCAATTGTATTAAGGTATCTGAGTCTAAGAATTTCTCATTAGAAGAATAGTCATTTTAAACAGCTTTTGCAGATGAATTTTGATATAATAAAGTCAATCAATTCAAAATTCTACAATTTACACTTGCCTAGCCTACATGAGACCCTGGGTTTGGTAATCAGCATGATCAAAACTATCTACAATTTGATGAGATTTGAACAACTTCAGTTCTCCTCAAGGACACTATATGAAATTCATGCCAAATGCCAACTAGAATTATTTTTATGGAAATGAAAAACTTAAATTTAAATTTACATGAAAGAGAAAATAAGTAAAATTTCTAAGAACTATTTGAAAACGTGGAAATGTAAGTTGGTTCCATGACTAGCAATATCAATATATATCTTTAAAAAACTCCTATACAAGTATACATTTGTATAGGAATTGAAAAAAAGTTACAAGAAATGAGGAAGTATCTGAAGAAACAGTCCTATGGGGGGGATTGTTTTATGATGAATATGGTATTTAAATTAAATGTAGGGAAGAATGCAGTACCTAAAAATGGTACTGGAATAATTGACATGGTAAAATACTAAATGAATTTTTTACTCACATAATGAAAGTGCATTTTAGATGGCTAAAGCACTAAATATTAACTACAATCTTTAAAAATATTTTATACAAGAAAATATTTAAATTTATGCAAAACTCAGAAGCTACATTTATTAAATTTCATACATATGACCATGCAAACTAAGAGCTTAACTTAATTATATTAACTTAATTATATTTTCAACCTGCATATAACCATAATGAAAGCATTTGTTTAATTAAAATGAATAAATAGTACATTATTTCAGGATGTATTTTCTTTTCTAGCATTAAAAGTAAAGATAATTATAAAGTAGAAAAAATATAAAGTTATCTTTGAATATAATTTTAAAGTATCCCAAAAATACTTAAGACATTTATGTATATGACATTGATTGGGAATTAATTCATTTCTCATCACCTGATCACTCCTGAAATCAATAACTAAGTTGTAAGAATTCAAGAGGACCCCAAATTACCCCAAAACTTTGAAAAATGTCCATCAATTTGCTGGATTCTTCTACTAGTTCAAAGCCACAGGGTAAAATGTGCACTGATTCACATCTATTTCTCCTGAAAAGGATGGGGAGAAAATGGCAGACACACAGAGCCTCATTGGCGTCCTCCCAAATGTTAAGGAGTAAGAACTGGAGGAAATAGTAAGCCATGAGCCAAATTAAGAACACTATTACTGAAAGAAAAGTGGCACAGGACTAATCACACACACACACATCTGGGATAAAAAGTGGGTTTATGGTCAGGAGCCTGACAAGGCTGCTCTGCACAGAGAGAGGGACAGCAGCAGCAAGCAGGGACAGCAGCAGTGACTCCCCCTTGGAATGTTACCTCTTATAGGCTAGAATCATGGCTGGGGCTAGGGGCAGATTTAGTTTTGACTGACATAGTGAGCATCTCCTGATCTTGTGGAAGGCAAGTCTTGTTTCTTGGAAACAAAGGCAGGCAGTTTCCCTATCTCTCCGAAGGTGGTGGTGGCTGGATGGGGGACAAGAAAACCAGCATGTCCTTTTATCTTCTCAAGGAGAGAACAGGGAAATCACTACATCCCTATCTCAGGGGCTGGAAAGTTGCCTCCCAACTCTCAATAAGAAGACAGGGGGAGACCGGCACGTCTCCAGACCAGTAAGTTTTATCTTGGGAATAAGAACAGTATTCATAAAGTGGGGGTGGGGGAAAAGGAAGATGGTTGCAATTATGCTAACAATTACCTGGGTCTGTTGTCACCAGCACTTGAAAATGATGTTTTTAGAAAGCTAAATGTAATAGGGCAGCACTAATTTAAGGAAATAGCCACCACCACATTCCTCTCTTTTGGCCATCTGTCTATCCTGTAACTTAGTATAGGGTATAAGATGAGGGCCCAACATGATAATCCTTTTCCATATGACTGAGAATGTTAATCCTTTTTGTGAACATACACCCATATTTACACAAACATGCACAGCTTATTAGGTAGCTATTTGGAAGGTAATGTGAATCAAGAAATGGAATGTAGGACAAAGAGTGTATGTGCATAGATAATAAAGAGTTCAACTTTGTGTCAGAAAGTATCAAGTGAACATATCCATTGAAAAATGAGGGCAAAAACTATGAAATGGGCTGCAGAGATGTGGAGGTCAGTGCCATTTTAGAGAAGTTGAAATGATACATTTTGTCGTCATCACTTGCAGGGGACAAGGAAGCCTATGACCAAGAATGGAAACAGACAATGACACACACAGCTGACACTGAAAAGTGTAAGGCTGAGCTGGGGTGTGGTGGGCATATGCCTGTAATACCAGTTACTCAGGAGCCTGAGCAGGAGGATCACAAGTTCAGAGCCAGCCTCAGTAATTTAATGAGGCCCTAAGAAACTTAGTGAGACCCTCTCTCCAAATAAAATATAAAAAGTGCTGGGGATGTGGCTCAGTGGTTAAGTGGTCCTGGGTTCCATCCCTGGTACAGAAAAAAAAATGTAAGGCTGCACATTCTATTTCTCAGGTGGGATTAGGTGAGAAGAACCCCCACAATCAATAATCTGGTGGTTTTAAACAGGTTCAGTACTGACACATAGTGGAACACTGGCATGTTCAAATTCCACATTGTTCAATCTTTTTAAATATTTATTTTTTTATTCTAATTAGGTATATATGACAGCAGAATGCATTGTGATTCATTGTACACAAATGGAGCACAAGTTTTTATTTCTATGGTTGCACACAATGTAGCATCACACCATATATGCAGTCATACATATACCTAGGATAATGTCCATCTCATCTATTCAAGCTCTGACATCATAATTTTTTCCTGTCCTTCATGGAATCATCACAGGAGTTAAATAAGATCATGGAAGTAAAGTTTATGGAATACTTAAAGAACCAAGGAAGGAAAGGTGATGCTTAAAGAGGGAAGTTGAAAAGCAGATTCTGGCCTCCTCGACCATGCTTGAGGCAACAATATTTAGGGCCCCAAGAGGACTTAGTTTCCAACAAATACAAATTAAACTGCCATAAGAAGGTAAACATAATGTGCATTTAAATACACATCAAGTAAAAAGGAAGGAAAATGCAGACATGAGAAGAAAAGAGAAGTAAAATGGTTGAGAATGATATAAACACTTGCTCAGATAGAGATTTCTACTTAGAAATGAAAAATTAAATTTACAAGAGTGACTGCTGACCTGAGTTGTTTGAATCTTAGCATTGACCTGGGAGAACAGACTATCATTTAAAGCCAAGTTATGGTTTTCAAGAGGAACACATGATAAGTTAGTGGTTTAAGAGCTTCAGACAGAAACTTCAATTAAATAATTTAAATTATGCCTTCAAGTTTAGCTAGAATTAACAAACAGGACACCTTCCCATCAGGTCATTGAGATTATCTTTTACATCAACTACACTCTCCATTTCAGTTTTTATTTATCGGAAATTTTCTGTTTGAATAGAAACATGGAAAGAAATATCTGCAATGATAATCAAATATCAAACTCAACATTTATATTGGATAAAATTATATATGTATCACAAGGTTTACCATGATACAGAGAATAGAATTGTCTCCTTACTCAACACTCTTCTCAGAACTCCCTTCACCTCTCTGTTCCTCAGGCTGCAGATGAAGGGATTCGGCATGGGAGTCACCACTGTGTACATCAGAACCATAATAGAATTTTTCACATCAGAGTTGTTAGATGATGAACATAAGTAGAGACCATAGAACAGTGACACCACAGACAGGTGGGAGCCACAGGTGAAGAAGGTCTTGTAGATACCGCAAAAAGAAGGAAACTTGAATATGGAGGGGAAAATTTGTGCATAGAACATGGTGATCAGAAGGAATGGAATGACAATAATGAGTCCTCCCATGATAAGTATCATCAACTCATTCACATGAGTATCAGAGCAAACCAGTTTCAGTAGAGCAGATATGTCACAGAAAAAGTGTAAGATCAGGTTGTCTGAACAGAAAGTCTGGCCATGAGCAGAGTGTGCAACATGGAATGGAGCATGGTCAGCACCCGGGACAGCACCACCAGGGAGAGACAGCTCAGGGCAGCAGTGTAGTACAAGAAGCAGATGGCTGCACAGCTGTCATAGGTTATGAACTCCACACAGGAAAGGAGAACAAGGAGAAAGCTCTTCTGGTTTCCAAACAGCAGGAGGAAGTAAATTTGAATTAGGTAGGCTGCAAAGGGAATGGATGGAACTTGACTCTGCTTGTTCTGTAATAGTTTAGGAATGTTCACGTAGGAAAAGCAGAGATCAGAGAAAGACAAGTTGCTGAGAAACAAATACATGGTTATGTGGAGATGAGAATCCAGCAAATGGGAATGATGATGATGCGGTTCCCCAGGATGATGGTAAGATACATGGAAAGAAATAGGGCATAGAACAGGTTCTGGTGTCCTGGCTGGATAGGCAGGCCCACAAGGAGGAACTCTGAGTTGAGAGTTTGGTTCCGTCCTGTCATCCTCTATCTCCAGTATCTTTCAGAGAAAATAATTTTTAAAAATCCCTCAACAATCCAAAGAAATGAACATAGTTCTATTAACATACATTATCTGATACTCATTCTATAACAATTAATCTCATTTTCTTTATAATAATTGGAATCTTTAATGCCCGAATGTCTATTCTCCGCATCATCATTGATGTCTTTTTCTTAACTTCTAGGGAACATGTTTGAATATTTTATCCTTTCCTAAACATTCTTATCTATTGGCTTTTGGGACAAAATGCTTTGTTATTTTTTATACCTGCCTGACTGCTAATCCCAGGGAAACATAACTGACTCCTGTTCCATCTGTGTCTTATATGTTGATGTTCTTCAAGGATTTTTAATATGCCATTATTATAAATCTATATACACCCCCAAGAAAAACTCATCTACTCCAATGTCTTAGATTACCATTTTAAACTCAGACGTAGGGTCTGGGGATGTAGCACGGTGATACAGTGCTTCTCTAGTATGCTCAAGACTCTGGATTTGATCCCCAGTGGTCCAAAAAATAAATTACAAAATAAAATAAAAATCAGTAAGCAACCAATAAATCTCTGTGTCCCATAATGACTAATGACTCTCATCAGATTGCACTGCGTCTGTTCCACCCTCCTATTCATCTACTCTCTCATATTTCAGAAAAGGAATGCAGCATCAGATCTGAAGTCTGTGAGCTGTTTCTTTCATTCTTTTCTCTTACCACCAACTCCAACATACCACATCACATATATTCCACTACTGATCACAAGGCCACATTCCTAGTCCATGATGTCATCTTATCTCACCTGGACTATTCAAGAGTCTTTTAAGTCATGTCCCTGTTTCTATGCCTCAATACCCTTCACTTTCAATATGCTTCAATTACACAGTAGCATTGTAAGTAGAAATCGATCAACTCTCTCCTTATTAGTGCTTCAGAGGATTGGCATTGCTCTTAAGATAATGTTCCCTTTGAAGGCACAAATGTTGCTTTATTACCTGACCTGCATCTACCTCCACTTTCTCACCTGTCCACACAGTGATAATTGTACTCTACTCTGCAGCAATTATGGAATTAATAGCATCTCATACATGCTGTTTCTCCTGCCAATCAATTTGTCCTTCTGCTCTCTCTTCACCTGGCTTACCCACACTGACTTTCAGGCATATTACATGACACTTGCTAAGCTAAAACTCCCTTGTGTCACGTGCTAGGGGAGTCCTGGAGTACTTTCCACAATATCCTCTTCTCATGTCATATCACTGGTGTCTGGATCACAGGTTGATAGCTGACTTCCCACCAGGTTGTGAACTGCACACAGAAAAGGCCATGTCTGCTTTACACCTGCAATAGGGCAGCCCCTGGCATGGTGTTCGATGTGGCCAATGCTTCATCTATATTTGTTGGCTGTCCTTCAGGATGAGACATGTCCCTTCAACTTTAAGGAAGTCAACTCTCCTTAAGTAGAATAATCGCTACTTTCATCCACCCAGAACACAAACTCTCTAGACTTCACCACCTAGCACTACATTTTGTCACTGCATTACCAACTTCTCTGATGTAGCTTTCTATTCATGGAAAATATTGGGGTCCATCAGATGTCCTGTCCTTTTCAGCAATACTGATGTGAATGAAACATTCTTCCACTTTAATACAGAAGATGCCATCAAATTGATGTTGTTAAAATAAATCTGAAAGCATTATGTAAATTATTATAAAAGGAGAGGAAAGAAACATATTTTTTAAAACTATCATTTGAGTTCTTCCTCAGAGGAATTAGCCATATATGATGGCAAATTTTATGTGTCAGCTTTGCGCGGTCCTGAGGCCAAGTTTTCATTGCCATGAAGATATTTTGTTATATGATTAACATTTAAATCAGTAGACTTTAACAAAAGCAGATTATCCTCTATATGATGAGCCTTGTATCATCAGTTGAAAAACTTAGAGGAAAAAACGACTATACTCTTCTGATCAAGAATTCTGCCCAAAAAAGGCTTTTCTCCCCTAAGGAAGAATTCTGCCTCCAGAGAGCTCTGGATTCAAAAGTGTAACATCCACTCTTCCCTGGTCTACAATCTGCTGTCTTTCACTGAAGATTGTGAATTTAGAAATATTCAAATTATATGTATTATATTCTTAAATTCACACACAAAATCATAGATATATGCATCATATTAATTCTTATACTCAACCCTAATAAACCCCAGTATGTCACAAAGCTGTCAAAGAAAGCAAAAGAAGAACTTTAACAGATGTGGGAAGCTCATTTTGTTAAAATGAAATGAATGAGTACAACTGCTAGTAACTTCACCCTGCTGATGGTGTTTAACACTGCCGCATTAGCAGTATGTGCCCCTAAATATTAGGTGTTGGCCTTAAAGTGAGAAGAAATATATAGACCATGCATCAGAATTTTTCATTCACTGGTGTGTGAGGAGGATGATCTCATGTGTTAGGAATATATACAGGAACAACAAACCACAGACATCACCTGCTGATGTCATCACTGATGACCAAGTGAACTTCTATAGCTTAAAATCTCATACTTCTCAACCTGACCCAAACATAAGAATCAGCTAGGGCAGTGTTTCTAAAATTTAACATGCATGCAAGTCACTTAGGGATTCTGTTAAAAACCTAATCTGATTCTGTAACTCAACTTCTACATTTTAAATGGACACTAAGTTGATATCAGTAATGCTGTCACTGAAATGCACTTCAGTAGTAATCACATACATTGTCATTAAAGGCAGGTTATCGAGCCCTTTCAGATAAATTTAATCATAATCCATGATAGGAGGACCATGTCCATGCCTTCCTAATGCCAAGTTTCTTAGAGCTCTATAGGGGAATGTAAAGTAAAGAATGCTCAAGAATTATTATAGCACTGAACTCGTATTCACAAGACTATTTTTAAGGGCAAATGACACAATCATTGCAAGTACATTGTACAATAAGTTATAGCAATGAATATTATTATTAATCAAAGTATTAAAATCATGTGAGAAAGTCTTGGGAGGTAGAAAGATAGAAAAGAAGAAATTTACAATCTAAAAAATTATTCTGCTGAACATCATACAACCTGAGAATTCAAGACAATCACATTTGAAAGACAGACAAGAGCTCATTCACTCTGCTACCAACTCATCCAGGGTGGCTGAGGGTGACTCCAGGGCACTGACCCAAGATCCTTTTCCCCTTATTCATTAGAGACACAGGAATAACAGTCTCCATAGTCTTCACCTAACTGCACTATCCCTTCCACACACGGAAGTCTAAGGAGCTCTGCATCCCAGAGGAGTACCAAAGCTGGAGGAACTCATTACAGACAAAATAATTAGCCAGGACCTCTCAGAGACTAATTCTCCCAGAGTCCTGTAGTGGTGACTCATGACAGCCTCAGTTCACACCAGACCATCCTTTGGGGGAAGGTGAAGATGCTGAGCAGCTCAGGACAGATGCTTTCTCGTTGCCTGTGTGTGGAGGGGGCAGGAGACCTGTGTGGCTGCAGACTACATTTCAGGAGGTGAAGATGGATGGCTGCAGAAACCATGAAGTAATCAGGGACCACATTGTGAATGTCCCAACCTATCTTAGGAGTTTAAGAGTTTAGGCTTTATCCTGTGGATAACAGTGATCCATCAGTGGTCTTTGAGTAGAGTACTGCCATGAAACTCATGTTTCAGAAACATCGCAAGGATGGCAGAACCTGTTATTTCTCCCCGTCTTGCTGCTCATGGTCAGTAGGAGAGGAAGAAATGCATTTAACATGGATTAGCCTTGTATGATTAAAACATATGCAGAAAAAAAAAATCAGAAGAATAAGAAAAATTAACTCCCCAGACCATGTCCAATTCTTCTTCATGTAATGATTAGATATTGTTGTTAGCCTTTTGAAAAACTAATTGACTTCTGCACCATATTTAGCTCATTTTCTGTGGAAATCCTTGAGCACCCAGCAAAATGATCATCCTTTCCTCTATGTTAGGTCTCTTCCTAGTGCCAAGAATATTCTTTCTCCACATTTGATTGGGAAGCCAGATTTGATGTATGTAATTCACTTTCTCACCATCCATTCCTCCTTTACCATCATCAGCTTCAGGATCTTCACATAGTGACACATTGCAAATTTCCTTCCTAGGGACCGCATCCTGATTGGTGTCACCTTTATTGGGTTCTATAGTTTCATTAATGTTTGTTAAAGGACTTGGAAATATAAAGTGCCATACAAACTATTCCCAGGATCTCAGATGCCACATTCTCTATTCCAGTTGTGTAGAGTAACAAAGTTTCCCCTTGATGATCAATGTCAACTACCCCATGCACAGTAGCAACTCTGCTCTTTGCACATTAGCTAACACATGAATCATAAAATGGCCAAACAAGAATGGTTATATCCCTTGGCAGAAGAGCATGTCCCTTCAGAACTACACACTTCTAATGCACCATCCTAAGTTTTCTCAGCCACTTATTTCAGTGTTGCAGTGATCTCAACTGACTTCAACTTACATTGATGTTTTTATATTAACCAAGTTTAGCTTTTAAAGAAATAACATGTAACAATATTGCAAAATAACAGTTGTTGTTTAACTATAGTTGTATAATTTTTAATTTCTTTAAGATTACTTGCTCAAAAACCTTACATATATAACCAACTTACACCTTCTTTATCATTTACTTAAACCCTCTTATTTACTTAATCATATAGACTCCCTTATCCAGAAACACATTTTCCTTCTATTAAATCCAAACCTAGAATCTTCTAATTTCTCTTTGCCATCTGTTAACCTCCTTTTCTGTTCACATTTTGAAACAATCCTTGTAAATTTCTGAATTTAGGCAGATTATTTCATAGACATCAACATTTTATTAGTTGTTTTGAACAACTAGAAAACCCTGTAAGCTTAATTTTAAAGACACTTTACTTTCATCTTTTTACCCAATTTAAATTGAACCATTTAAATCATGTGAATCAAAGATATTTGGATCCATTTTTAAAAAATTTTATGAAGCTCCTCATATATCTGCCAATTGCCGTATCATGTGCATGATATATGGACATACTCACATACAGACATACAACACATAACACAAGTGTGCACACATAAAACAATAGTAAAGGCCTTGTAGCTTTTTGCAGGTGAAATCTCCATTGCAATGTTTAAAAACTCCACAGTTGATCAAAAATAGAACTGATCAGAAAAACATTAACCTAGGTCTGTAGGATCAAAATCATGAGCTCAAAAAATACAGAATCTAAGAAAGAGCAAGGGTTCTAGAAAAAATGACCAGCTGGTAATTAAAAATTACCATAAAATTTACTTTTTTGGTTTAGTCTAGTTTGAGTTCAGGTAAAAAGACACACTTTTTTTTCCTTGAGCCTCAGATCAGTCTCCTACTGAGCTTGAAGGCTTCTTCTATTTGCATTTCAACTTAAGTCCTGGATGAGGTCTGGAAGGAGCAGGGAAAACTTCTATTCTGAGCAGAAGCCTCATGCCTAAGGCATTTTAACCTTAAGTCATAATTTTCAGGTTTGGATGTTGAAAATTATGATACAAGTTTAAGATAAAATTCACAAAATTTCATACTTTTACATCTTGTTTTGCCAAAGAAAAAAAAATTTTCCTACACTAGAAAAACTTACTCGCACAAAACTGAAAATAGGATCTTACTTGATAAATTAAAAGCTACCATCAGAAGAAATTCCTTCAGGATCATTAAGCCACTTCCTATGCTCTGAAGTTCCTATAGTTGTATTAAGTTCCAAAAGGGAACCACACACTACCATCTATATCCAAAATTAAGCTTTAAAAATTCCCAAGACTGTTGCTATTCAATGTCATTTCAATAAGCCAGACCAACGGTCCCAATCCAACACTTTCCTTTCCTAAATCCTACATACTGAGGGAAACAGATACCATACCATGATTTCATATCCTTGCCCAAATTAATGCACTGGTACACCTAGGGAAATCTTCCCAGGCTACCCAGTTCAAAAATTGGTGAGAAAACTGAATGATTGGGAGTTACTTGCCAACTTGGAAGTAGAGTTCTTTAGTTTTCTATCCTAAGTATTTAAGTTCTCTTGCATGAATTATCTGAAATCATAAACTAAATAATTACCTAAACCCAACTTTTAACTGCAAGATTGTGCAATGCTTCAAAAACCCAGATACCAGATTATTACAATAAAACATCATCTTTTAGATACACATTCAGCCAAGATCATCCCCAAGAAACAATCAATAATAACTTTTAAAACAGACAGACCAGTTAAGAGAAAAATCTCCCCAAGTTTCCAACTCCCAATTAATTATGACTCCTACACCAGTGGCACCTTAGAAGTGCCTACGAGTGGACCAGATGTTCTCACAGAGGGGCAACCAGAAGTGTAAAATCAAGGGTCTTGGTGAGGTGACTTTACTGCATTCAGTGCCCCCCCCCCTTTTTAAGTAGACAGAGGTGGAGTAATCCTTATAGTGCAGGGAAGGAAGGAGGGAGTTCCCCGAAGCAAAAGGGCTTCGGCAGCTGCTGGGAGTCCCTCAGTCCTTCCTTTTACTTACAGGATTAGCTCCTCTGGTTTGGTCCAACCCCAGGCACCAGGCATGCTCCATATCTCCTAACTTTTCAGTAGTCAGCTCTCAAAAAGTTCATCTTATATCCTCGGCATGCAGTTGTTTGGGGCGCTTGGCTTCCCCAAGAAAGCCGAGTGGGGGCTCCTCTAGAGTCCCATCTGGGGTGCCAAAATTTGTGACTGAAAGTTTGGTTCCTGTCCTCGAAGCCAATTAATGCCAATTTAATAATGAGGACAGGGTTTTGAGAAAAAGAAAAGGGGAGATACCAAAGTTCTTAGATCCCCAGCAGGCATTTCCCTCTGCAGTGGGTGCACTCAAGCCAACTACAGGAAGAAAAGAAAACATTGCTTCCCTAATCCCATTTAACAAAGAGGAGTAAAGTTTATCAAAGTTATTTAAAACACAGCTAAAAGGGGTGTAAAAGGTGAGAACAGAAAAGCTGGTGGTTCTATCAACTTTTGGTCCCTACAGGGAAGCAGGAGAAACATACTAGGGACATTTTCAGGCTAGAATTTAGCTAAAGTTATTTCTACACATCTAAGGCAGATTGGAACTTGGGACACTGCATCTGTCCAAAGTAAAACAATGCCACCACACTTAACAGAGACACAGACAAAAAGACACACAAAGACAAATTCCCTTTTCAGATTGTTGAAAAAACGGAAGTGGGGTGCTGGCCCCAAGCCAACTGGGGCCTTCCCTTCAGACAAACAGATTGGGGGAGTATCCCCCTCAGATTGGGTCTGACAATTCCAGATTGGGAGATTAGTTCCTTTGCCATGGTGTTGGGGTGAAGGCAGACAGGACAATAGAAACAAAAACACATAACACAATATTTGCAGCACAGCCACAGAATTCGCAGTTCGGTGTGGATTGCTACTCAGAAACCAAAAGCAGAGGCAGATGGAGGATCCGTTAGCTACAAAATACTTTACTAGGGCTGGGGATGTGGCTCAAGCAGTAACGGTGCTTGCCTGGCATGTGCGGGGCACTGGGTTTGATCCTCAGCACCACATAAAAATAAAATAAAGATGTTGTGTCCACCGAAAACTGAAAAATAAATATTAAAAAAATTAAAAAAATAAAAAAATACTTTACTAAATACTTCACAAAATACTTTACTAAAGGCAATCCACTCAGAACCAGAAAGGGGCTGGGGACGTCTCCCACAAACCCTGTCGGCTGCCCTTCAGTGCGTCCACTTGGACCTTTTGCCAACCACACAATACAGAACCAGAATCTGTAGGCAACCAGAGTACAGAAAACTATAGATCGACAATGCCTTTACTTACTGGCCAGGTTTTCATTACCTCTCGATTGAGATGTCTGGGTAGGCTTATAAGGGGGATCCTGGATAAGCCCCCTTATGTTATGCTCGAATTTGGGACCCCCAAAAGACCACCAGAGACCAAGATCGATGTAAGCAGCAAAGAGGTGTTTATTGTGAGCTAGCTCGGTCCTCTGCATGCACACAGACACTTATGACGCTGAGAGGCCCCGAGCCCAGGGTTTGTAGCAGTTTTTATACATTCTTTGGAGAAGGCAGGGACTTCACATATATCATAGCATCTTTTAGCAAATCATCACACACTGTGGGAAAATCATAAAACAACTCTAAAATATGATTAGCAAATTCACTGGTGGGAACAAGTTGGGTAGGGATGATTGGCTAGTACAAGAGGGAGATTAGTTTGAACTGATTGATTTAAGCCATGAGGGGAGTACGTGCTGAATTACTTGGTTCCCAACATGTTATCAAATATCATAAACCACTGGGAGGGTTATCTGTAATCTCAGGTACTTCCCTGTCTCATGCTGATTGGTGGCTGCCAGGGGGTTGCTATGGGTCCCCACCTAGCCTGACTGAGTCAGGGACACCTGGCGCAACAGATCTCTCCTGTTATTTGTAGATAAACAACTCAGCAGGGTGAGTATGTGCCTAGGAGTATTTTGTGGGTCTTCCAAGGACAAGGGTCATGCCCCCTTCCTTGGATAGGCTTTGCTCTGAGGTAGAGGCTGGTTTTTCAAGGAAAATAAAAGAGAATCTGGGTGCAGGGGCGCACCCCTGTAATTTCAGCTACTTGGGAGGCTGAGGTGGGAGGATTGCTTGAGCCCAGGAGTTCTGGGCCAGCCTGAGCAGTGTAGCAAGACCCCATCTCTTGAAAAAGAAAGAAAGAAGGAGAGAAAGAAAGAAAGACGGAGGGCGGGAAGGGGCAGGAGAAAGTGAAGAAAATAAGAGAGATAGCTGATTGGGAAATTTGTGATAGACGTGCTGGGCATGTTTGAGACCCTAGAAAAAGTTGGTGACCATGAGTTTAACTGTTTGTCTAGGAGTTTGATTTTCCTAGGGGATTGACTGCTGGATTTGTGCCATAGTACACATAAAAAACCAAACTCGTCAAAACATCAAGGGTGGAACAGCATCCCAGGCTTTGCCTGGTCAAGGTTGACGGGAGCCCCTCCCTTATCCTTATCTTCCTGGACAGCAGTGGTAGATAGAGCAGGGATGAATACTGGGCCCCATTCTTATTTTTATCAAGTTATCTTTTAAGCAACTAAGGTGTCAAGAGAGTCTTCCTAGGTATACTTCTAAACCACTTCACTTACTTATTCTGGAGCTGGCTCTAACCTTGACATTCTTTAAAGAGTTTGGGAAGGTCACCCTGGTACTGTATTGAGTCCCCACTCTAGTGTTCACTTCTCAGGGACCCAACAGCCAACCCTTAGATTCTCTTTTGAGGATGAGAAAAGAAGGTCAGTTCCAGGGTACATGAGCTTCTCATTTTGTTTTGGAGAGGCCAAGGTTTGTGGACAAGTAAGCTGTGGAGTCTAGCAGAGGACACAGGAGTAAACAGCTCCACCCTTCTCTGGGACCCCTGCCAACGCCCTGTATCAACTTCTGCTGTTTATCTTTCTCTTCGCCCTGAAGTTTACCTTATAATCCCACATTTCTCAGGCTTCTTAAACTGGTTTTTAGAGAATTTCCATGTCTTGTCTACAGCTGATGGTCTCTTCATGTCACCCTGTGTTGAGCCAGAATTGACAGTCATTCCTGACACTGTGCCATGTGACACTTACTGAAGATCTGCAAGGGCAGGAACTGGGGTGGGGTGAGCGAGGCACTTGATTTGAGTGCAACATTTAAGCAGGTCCTAAGAAACTCATTAATCAAGATAAATACTATTTGTAAAGTGTTAAATATTTTAACACACCATTTTAAAAGTCAAAATTAAGGCAAATACTTTTGATGGACAAACTTAAAATTTTAAGTAAGGACAGGATTTAATATAAAACTTGATGTTAGCCATTTATATTATTAAGATACCTCTGACTGACTAGACCTACATCATCTGCATTTACAGGTATCTTATTGCAGAAATGTTTTACCTTTTTTAATTTTTAATTTTGTGGTACTTGAGATTGAACCCAGGGCCTTGTTCATGCTAGGCCGGTACTATACCACTAAGCTACAACTCCAGCCCTTTTATCTTTGTTCTCTTTATTTCCAGGCCTTCCCCCCAGCAATGGCATAATATAGGAAAGTCAGTCTTCTTCTTTTTTACTTTTTTATGGTGCTGGGACTCAAACTAGGACACCATGCATGCCAAGCACATGCTGTACCACTGAGCCAATCCCCAATTGTAGTATTTAAAAAATTTTATTATGTAAAACTTATCAGTCATTGTCTCATCTCCTTTCCAAACTCTGCTTTGCCTCCTGGCTTTCCAAAACCAAAATGGCTCTTTAAGATATTTTGTAAATAATGGGCTTCCTACTTTAGCAATGTAAATAATTGATTTTTTCAAAACCAAATTCTCAGGCATCACTATCTTTTCCACCCGAGTCTATAAACCAAAGGCAGAGGTTGACTATCTTATTATTCATACTGTGTGTATGTGTGTGTGTGTGTGTGTGTGTGTGTGTGTGTGTGTGTGTTACTAGGGATTGAACCTAGTGCCTTCCCAGCCCTTTTTGTTTTTTATTTTGACCCAGGATCTCCTCAATTGGAAGGCCAGCCTCAAATTTGTGATCCTCCTGCCTCAGCCTCCTGAGTAGCTGGGATTATAGGCCTGCACCACTATGCCCAGCTCATTGTCCAATCTTTCTTTGACTCTTCAGTGTTGTTTTCTGCCTTCATCACTATAATGAATCCACTTCCAAAGCTTACTTATGGTCTCTTCATTCTTAAATCCATTGGTTGTTGTAAAAGATTGACCACTTTAATGGGAGTTCAAAACCCAATGGAGTCAATTGTATGAAAGATGATTTATCAAGAGCTCTGTAATGTTTGGAATAATCAATATATAAAAAAAAAGATTGACCACTTTAACTAGGACTGTCCTGAGGGTATGTGGAGTCTCAGGCAAATGTTTTTGGCAGGCCCCTATCAGTGTAAATTATTTGTTTAAAAACATGATAATTTCATGGGCCCATATGAAGTAGGATGATTTAGCAGTGAATATATAGAATAATGGATAGTGAGGTAGTACTTACGTTGCTTATTCGATGCCCATTACACCTGGAGCTTGGCATAAGTTCTTGCTCTAGTAGTCTTTTGAGAAGGGGTGCTTAAAAGTTCTATTTTTTGAGGTCTTGCATATTTGAACATGTTTTTATTCAACTCACACTTGATTGGTAATTTGCCTAGGAACAGAATTGTAGATGGAGAAATAAACTTACCTTAGAATTTTGGGGGTATTTTTGTAAGTGAAAATAAAGGCAAAGCTCTTTAACAAAGAAACCTCAAATTACAGCAACTTAAACGTCTGATTAGAAGTTCCTATATTGTCATTGTGTCTTCTAATCTCCATCTCCTGGTCTTCTCCATTACTTTCCTGGAGAAGTCTCTTTACTGTTGAATTCATTTTTTTTTTTCTGATATGGAATCATCTCTATCATGTTTTTCATTACTTTCAGAAAACATCCTGTTCTTATTTCAAGGATTTTAAATCTTCTCCAATATCTCCAAATAGTAATTATAGCTTAATAAAATCTTATTCCTATACTGTCCCACCTTCTTCTGAGGCCCTTCCTTTTTTAAATGTCTGATGATCCTTGGCTTTTTCTTCATGTTTAAGAGTGAGGCAACAAAAAAGGTAATTGTGATCATTGGTGGGGGTTTTCAGAGTATGGGCAGAGACCTGGTTATTTGGCATAGGACCTTCCCTGGCCAGTACCTATAGGTCTTTTTTATTAGGATGTTTGGTTTCTCCAGAGACCAATCATCCAATTTCCTATTTGGGGGGTAAAGCCTGACCATTAGTATTTGAAAGATGACTGAGGACTCAATATTTAGTGTGTTGGCTTCCACTAGACTCTTTTCAATAAGACACATCCACCTGCTGTCCCAATTCCAGATCTTCCTGCTTCATCACAGAATAAACTCCTAGTCTTCTGTTGTGAATAAGGAGGGACAATTGACAAACTGAGATGATGAAGGAATATGGGGGTCATTTGCTTTTCAGACAGATTTTCAATCAATTCTACTGTGTCCAGCCTCAACTTGTATTTGTAGCTACCTTCATAGGTTATTGGTACTCCAATTCCTGAATCTTACTGAGTATCTGTGCTTATTGGCCCACCCATACATTGCAAGCAAATGATTTTTTTTTAACATTTTCTGGTTTGTTAAATTAATTACCACTTGTCCATCTGCTTTTAACTTCCAAAATGCAGATGTTGTTTCTTATCTACTCTTGTGTGATCTCCAATTTTCTTTGTACTAGTGAGTTTATACCTTCCATGTTAATCCACCAATTGGCATTTTAATGGGGGAGGAAGGAGAGAAAAAAAGGGGCAGAGATTTGAGCTTTCACAATTAACTACAAGGGCATTATTTTGTTAAATAGTTCCTGTTTTCCATTTTCCCCCCTTAGTCTCTCCTTTTTGGACTTTTAGATAGATTTTAAACTTTTAAAGCTACCCTCTGCATATCTCAGTGCTTTCTTCCTCAAGTTTCAAAGATTTATTTCTGATGTTGCATTTTCAGAGAATTCCTTGGTCAAATCTTCCAACCTGCAAGTTGACTCTTCAGGTTTGTCCATGCTGCCAATAATTTAATTTCAACAATTATCATTTTTCTACTTCCAAGGTCTCTGCTTCATTTATTAACTTCCTGTTCCTACTTCATGATGACACTACCCATCCTAATCTTTTTAAAGATATTAATTACACTTATTTTAAAGTCCTGTATGACACTTTTTCAGTTCTATTTCATTGAATTTACATTCCTCTAATTTTTTGAGCTGGTGTCTCTCTTATGGTGTTACAAACTTCTCAACCATTTGGTGATTCTTTCTATTTCTTTCTTTCTTTTTTTTCTTTTTTTCTTTTTTTTTTTTGGTGCACTCCTCTTCATGATTGATGCTATTTACTAGAATGTCTGGCTTTCACAGCCCAGTTGGGTGGAGGGGCTGTTGTCACTGTCAAGATTGCATACCATATGTGTTTTAACTGAAAATTTGCAGTGAATGGGTTGTGCTGTTAGTGAGGTGCATGGGAAGTTTGTGTGCAGGGTGCAATGGCTCCATTGTCTCTGTGGATATCTTCCATGGCAAAGTCTTGATTCCTCCTGAGAAGGAAGTCTTTTATATATTCCTATTGAGGTCCTAAGTTACAATTTCCTATTTAAATTTGCTCTAGTGTGGGATTTTTGTCTTTTAGCAAATTTTCACTCTCCATTCCAACAAGAATTTTTAGTTTTAGAGCATAGTTATTCATTTATTTACAGTATACCTTTAGCAGTTTCTATTGTAAGAATTTGGTATAGTAGGGTAGACTCTAATATCTATTATACTACCATCTTGTAACCATCATTGGATATGTATTCTGTATCAAATACTTTTATGTTTGCAATAGAAAAGATATTTTAAAACAGTCTTGTTCATCTCAAGCTATGAATCAAAGACATAAAAAAGTAGTTTAACCAATATATCCTGTTTTACCAGTTTGTTACAAAATTACGTTACTCTACTTCTAGAGCAGTTCTCTGCCTCCGCTCTATTAGGATATGCCTTTTTTTTCTTTCTCTAGGATTCTTTTTATGTAGCGCTAATTAAAAATTTTCTTGTACTTATTTTGAGTCAGACATTATTTTTTTTAAGCAATTCCAGATTCCTCATGGAAGCTTATGAAGTATAATGGGTTAGTACTTAATAGTACTTAATATTATCTTAGGAAGAATGAAATCTGAAAACCTGCTCAGTCAAGTAGAGATTCCTATTCTTTTATACTTTATTGCTTTTACTTGCATCAGATATTGCTGGTGAGCCTCAGGCTGCCTGATGATTTTGTTCCTTCCCTACTGCTAAGCAATTCATTAAATACTAGTGATTTTTTTTTTTTGATGGTGCTAGGGATTGAACTCATGGCCTTATACATGCAAGGCAAGCATTCTACTAACTGAGCTATATCCCTAGCCCTCATTAAATACTAGTAATGACAGTGTGCTCTTGGAGAGTGTTTGGCTCCAAGGTAGACACATGGTCTTGGATGGGCTAATCAGAGCCACAGAGGCCTTTTCTGGAGGTCTGATGGAAATAGAATGAAGTCTCTGTGTTCCTATGGTGCCTGCTAACCTGTAGACTATGGGCCTATTGACTCCAGAAGCCTCTTTGAAGAAAGCCTGTCAGAGTATAAAGGAAACACAGAAGAAAACAAAGCTAGAGAAGGCTAGAGACAGAGAGTGAGCTTGAGTCCTGATAATATTGTTTGAATAAGTTATAGGAACCATTGTGACTTTTCTTCTTAAAAAGCCACTTTGAATTGACTGTTACATGTGAATAAGGATCCTAAATAATAAAGGGTAAGAGAGAGGTATATAGTCTGTAGGCTGAGGCACCAGGGCACCTGTGGACTGGGTCTAAGAAATAGTGGTTTAAAATAGTGGGCATGGACCCCCCCCACCAACCCCTGCCAGGCAATCCAGGATCTGTACAAGTGAATTTGGATGTGGAGTGAATTTCTTGCTGTCTTCATACCCGGATCTTTTTCCAGGTGACAGGTTCTTCTGAAGTGCTGGGTCCTTCTCTCAGATGTGGGAACTTGACATCTCCTAGATTTTTTTTTTCAAGTTTTTAGAGTTTCTTTGGGTGAGCCAGCCAGTTTAAAGGGTACTACATTTGGGTATTTTCCCAGTTTCCATGATAGTTTTACTTTCACACACTATTTAATATTTCCTTTTTTATTCCTAATGTAATTGGAAATAACAATCATCGGTTTCCCTTCCCCACCCTAAAGAATTTATTATTATTTGGTTTGAGTTTTGTTCCAGTACCTGCCCACGAAGCGTAGGAGGGTGGCATGACAATTCAATCCACTGGTTTTTCTATGGGAGGTACTTTAAAGTAGGTCACCTTGATTTAGTGTTTTCTATCCTGTCTGTGTTGTTCACAGGTAATATTTCATCTTCCTGTCACTATATACAGGGCACCATTCCACTGGCCAGCTAGTTGGTGTTAACTTAGAGTAATATTTGTTATCTCTTCTGAAGTTCCTAATATTTGTAATGTTTTTGTGGGCAGCAGCAATAATAAATGAATGTTTTTTTTTAGGGGTATATTTTGGGTAGAGTTTTCTAAACCTTCTATAAATCCAATGTAAATAATTAGTCTGGGAGCAGTCATGGTTTCCATCTAACATCAAAAAATAGCATGTTGTGTTGATGACATTATTAAGATTTCCAGAAATGTTACACCTTCTCCTCAGGCTACAGTGTCACAAACTATTTTTTTTTAAACCAGTGGTTTAAGTAGAGTGCTGTGTTTACATGCCAGTAATCTCAGCAACTTGGGAAGCTGAAGCAAGAAGGTTACAAGAAGGTTGCAAATAAGTGAGGCTCTCAGAAACTTAGCAAGAGCCTGCCTCAAAATAAAAAATAAAAAGGGATGGGGACATAGCTTAGTAGTAAAGTGCCTCTGGGTTAAATTCACAGTACCCACCCCCCCAAAAAAGTGATTTATTTTATAACTAAAAATAATCTTTTAATTTTAGAATAGTTTTAGATTTTTCAGGAAAATTGTGACAGAGAATTTGTCACCAACAGTTTCTTTCATAATCTGAATGGATTGTATCAAGAAACCCTTACATTGAAGAATCATTTTCTCCTCATGAGAAAATGACTGAGGTTGCTTTTGGGTTTCTGGAGGGATATACTTCTGCACAGTCAGTGGAGTGATTGATCAGTGCAAGTAAGCCTCTAAGGTTTGATGCTAATATGAGGATACACAATTTAGGGCTATTACTTTAGAGTGTATATATGAAGTGTCAATATCAGTAAGGTTTTAAGCAAGTCTTACAATTGGATTTGACTTTCTGTCATCTTATACCCAAATGGTCAAATATGCCATACTTTATAACAAAAATGTACTTTCAAATATTTTATATCTTAAAATATTTTCATTTTATTTATGAAATTTTATGAAGGATTTTTTTTTGGTACCAGGGATTGATCTCAGGGGCACTTGACCACTGAGCCACATCCCCAGCCCTATTTTGTATTTTATTTAGAGGCAGGTTCTCACTGAGTTGCTCAGCACCTTGCTTTTGCTGAGGCTGGCTTTGAACTTTCGTTCCTCCTGCCTCAGCCTCCCCAGCTGCTATGATCACACAAGAGCACCAAGGCGCCCAGCCTGTGAAGGAATTTTACATCAATTTTATTGAAGTATAATTCATGTACATTAAAAAACACATTAATCTTAAATGGATATTCCCAAGTTTTGATGAGTTCATGAACCTACATACCCATCATCTCATAAAAATATGGAATGTTTTTATTATCCCAAATATTTCTTTGTAGTCTATACCAATAACCCTTCCTGGCTTCAGGCAACCACTGATCTACTTTCTGTCACTATATATTAGATTTTTATTTTCTAGGGATATAAACAAATGGAATCATACATCATAAATTTTCTGTATATGGATTTATTAATTCAGCATAATGTCTTTGCAATCTATCTATTTTATTAGTAGTTCATTTAAAAATTTCCTTAATGTATCACATAGTAAAACAACACATTATTTAATAAATACAAATAAAGAAATTATAACAGAAAATTAAAATTTTAAAATTTTTCTAAATACAGTCCATATACATATACTATACTTTGATTTTAAATTATGTACCTACCAGCTTCAAATTATTTCAAGATAAGCCATATGCAAAATATCTGGTTTCTGAAGGAGCATTTGCAGTTCATTACTTTTCTAAAATTTTTTAGATTCACAGGAAATTGCAAAGGTAATGCACAGGGGTCCCATGTACATCTTAATGTAATCATGCTCTAATATCCAAATCAGGTTATTGGCATTGATATAAGTTGTGTGTATAGTTCTCTTTCTCAGTGTAGTTTTGTATGGTTGCTATTTTATTACATGTATGGATTTGTGTAGCCAAAACTACAAGAAGACACAGAGCTATTTATCCATTACCACAAAGATCTCCGTATGTCCATACTCCAGTCCCTCCTCTTACATCTCCAACTTTGGAAAGCATTAATCTGTTCTTTATGTCTATAATTTTGTCATTCATTGAATGTTCTATAAATGGATTCATATGCCATGTGATCTTTCATCAGTGCTGTTTGATACATTGAATCTCCTTCTCCTTCTCCTCCTCCTCCTCCTCCTCCTCCTCCTCCTCCTCCTCCTCCTCCTCCTTCTTCTTCTTCTTTTTGGTACTGATGATTAAATCCAGGGGTGCTTCACCACTGAGTGATGTCCCCAGCCCTTTTTTATTTTTTATTTTTGAGACAGGGTGTCATGTCTACAGCTCAGTTGTGCCAGGCAGCATGGTTGGTCATGGAAAGGCCAAAGAAAGTGTCCAGAGACAGAATGTGAGATATGAATTATTGGGGAAAGCTTACAAGAAATATATCAATACTACTCCAAGAAGAGTTCAATAGTGACAGTCTGACAGATGGCACCTCTGTTCCTCAAGATGCTTCGCCACGATCCTCAGGGTTATACAAAATGACATATAAGAGGAAAGGAGGGGTAAGACAAGACAATACAAATGGAAGAAATGATTTACAGTAGAAGGGGTAGAGAGAGAAAAGGGGAGGGGAGGGGAGGGGAGGGGAGGGGGGATAGTAGAGAATAGGACAGACAGCAGAATACATCAGACACTAGAAAGGCATTATGTCAATAAATGGAAGGGTAACTGATATGATACAGCAATCTGTATACGGGGTAAAATTGGGAGTTCATAACCCACTTGAATCAAACTGTGAAATATGATGTATTAAGAACTATGTAATGTTTTGAACGACCAACAATAAAAAAAATAAAATCCTATTAAAACATATGCTTTATTAAAAAAAAAAAAAAAAGATGCTTCGCCAAGCAGTGCTTCCTCTCCCTCACGGTGTTGTGTCCAGTGGTGACTGACTGGACAAGTGACATGTAATCTTTCCACAGGGCCCTCGATTCTGCACCCATACCCACTTAGAAGAATTTTGTATATTAGGATGCAGAAGTATTACCTTGCTTGTGTGACTAGCACCCCAAGAAGCAACTGTTCCCATGTACATGCAAGAAAGTAGCTCTCTACAGATAATACTAACTTGCCCTAGGCCCCAGTGTGCATGAGAGAAAGCCAGTGTCCTTCAGGGTAATATGTATCTGGACTTTCCATGCTTGCTCTCAGTATTCCCTTAACATGACAAGGTTTTGGGGAACAGAAAGGGACATTTGGGAGCAGGATGTTTTGCTAACCTCCTTTCCGTTAAGGACAAAGCATGGGATGGTGCTAAGTTTCTCAAGGTGACTTCAAACTTGCAATCTTCTTACTTTACCTCTTATCTGTCTTTTGATTGGTTTTATTCAAACCATTTGTATTTAATATAACCACCAATAAATTATCTCTATCTGCCATTTAATTTTTAAATTTTTTTCTGGTTTTCATTTTATTGCTCTTTTCCTGTGAGTTTCTTTAAAAATTTAGAATTACATTTTGATTTATCTGTAGTAATTTTGAGTGTGTCATTTTTTACTGGTTGCATTAAAATACACTCGCATAACTTATCACAGTCCACTGGTATGGAGAGCTTAAGTGAAGTGTAGAGAACCTACCTTCATTTAAGAATCTTTCCTGGGGCTGGGGTTGTGACTCAATGGTAGAGCACTTGCCTAGCATGTGTGAGGCACTGGGTTCGATCCTCATTGCCACATAAAAATACATAAACAAAATAAAGGTATTGAGTCTATCTACAACTGAAAATGTTCTAAAAAGAATCTTTCCTTAGTTTATAATATTACTGTTTTAAATATTTATTTCACATATATGGAAATACACATCAAATGATGGCATACTTTTTGCTTCACTTATCAAACACCTAAGAGGAGACGCAAAGTCCATTAGAGGTCTGCTGGTAACAAATTTTCCATTATCTGAGAATGTCTTTATTTTTCCTTTTTTTCTGGATGATAGTTTTAAGAGGTGTAATATTCAGCATTGCTAGTTTTTTTTTAGCATTCGAAAAATATTGTTTCTTTTTTCTTTAGTTTCAAGAAATTGATTATAATGTCTTACGATAGATTTCTTTGAATTTATCCTGTCTGGGGTTTGCTCAGGTTAGATTTCTTTGAATTTATCCTGTCTGGGGTTTGCTCAGGTTTCTTATCTGTAGGTTTTGGTCTCTTACCAAACCTACAGATGAACTACTATTTTCTGGAATAGTTTTTTAGTACCAACATCTTCCCTCTTATTTTGTGAATAAAATGATATAAATGCTAGATCTTTTGTTACACCTGGGCCTCTGAAATTCTATTCCTTTTTTTTTTAAAGTCTGAACCTTTTAGGTATTAGGTTATGAAATTCTGGATCTTATTTAAATCGTTGTTTTGGTAGGCCTCCTCTGCTGCCATGCTGGTGGAGGAAGAAGAGAGATGGCCTTATTACTGTCAGGTAAAGTTGGAAGTCCAACCTCCCAAATACGCCTCTATGAAACAAAACAGTTTGGGATGCAGAAAAGCACCTTGTTCCCGCTCCCCATATGGCCTTGGCTGACACTGCAATTAGTTGGGAGGAGACCTTGTTACTACTGGATAGTGGTGAAAGTTCCATATTCCCACTAGGCTCCCTCTGACTCCAGTGAAGAGAGGGAGTGGCACCTTGTTACTGCTAGGTGTGTGCATGGAAGTCCAGGATCCCCATGAGGTTTCCCCTGACATTCTGGAGGAGGGCATCTCATTACCACCAACTTGGGATGGATATCTTGGATCTCCACTCAATCTTGTCAAATATCACCCAGACAGGGGAATAAGGGTCCCTTGTTACAGCCAAGTGAGGGTAGGAGTCTAGGCTCCTCACTCAGCATTTGCTGATGGGGGTGACACTGGGATGGTGGTCTACAGTGTTTGGCTGGGATGGGGTGATTATTATCTAAAATTTTTCTGTGTTGCTGGATTGCCCCTTTCCTGGTCCTTAGTCCAGAGAAGGTAAGCCTTTGGGGAGATTTTGTTTGTGCCCATTGGTGTTTACATAAGCATTTATACCATCCAGTTCCAAATATCTAAAATAAAAGAAAACCCAGAGAACTCAGTCATGCCATTCTTGAGATCCCACAGTCCCTGTCTGGCTTAATTTCATCCCCTAATTTTTTACAGTCTTCTCATGTTTTTCTTATAATCTGCATAGTTTTAAACTATATTCAGTGGGAGATTTAGAGAGCGATTTCAATTCATTCATTCTTCTTTATAGATGAGTAATATTCCATTATAGAGAAATATCACAATTTGTTTATCCAACCTGTTGATGAACATTTGGATTGTTCTTGGTTTTTGGCTTTATGAAACAGTGCTTCTTTGAACAAGATTTAATGCTATTATGACTGTATATTGTCAGATCTTTGTGCAGGCCTATGTTTTCATTTCTATGGATAAACACCTAGGTGGTATTCTGAGTCATGTGCTAATTGTGTGTTTAACTTTATGAGAAACTGTCAAACTGTTTTCCACCATAATTGTACCATTTTACCTTCCCACTAGCAATGTTACAGTTGCTCCCCATCTTCAACAACATTTGGTTTTTATTTTGACAATCTTTTAAGTTTTGATAGTCCTAGTTTTAATCTGCATTTCCCTGACGACTGATGGTGTTGAACATCTTTTCATGAACTTATTTGCCACTCAAAAATCTTCTTTGATAAAGTGTTAGATATTTGGCCTAGTTTTTTTTATTGAGTTGTTTGTCTTGTTATGGAGTTGTAAAAGTTCTTCACATATTCTGAATACAACTCTTTTATTAGATATATGTTTTACAAATGTTTTCTCCAAGTCTATGCCTGTATTTTCATTGTCTTAACAGGTATCTTTTGAAGAGCATAGGTCTATTATTTTGATGATGACTGGTTTATCAGTTTTTCTTTTGTAGTTCATATATTTTTGTTCTAAGAAAAATTTTCTTAAGCTAAAATCATAATAAATTTTCCTATGTTTTTAATCTAAAAATTTTATATGTTCAACCACATGTTGAGACTTATTGTTTATTTTGAGTTATTTTTATGTGATGTGAGGTAACAGTTTAGATCTATTTTTTTGCATATGGATATACAATTATTCTAGTACTTTTTTTGAAGATTGTCTTATATTGCTTTGACATCTTTGTTGAAAATCAGTTGACTATTCAGATTTGGGTCTATTTTTGGACTGTATTCCACTGATCTAATGTTTATTATTATGGCAATACTATAGTGCTAATAGTATGTATTATTACATAACACATGAGAGCCATGTTATCCTCCAACCAGACCTATGTTCCACACATGAGACCCTGAACAACATTGCCTGTATTACTACTTGATATATTATATATGGATATATAATAATGGAGAGAGCTAGTTTTATAGTTAGCTAGTTCTCATTAAGTCTTCCTTTTCCTCTGTAAAGATTGAATTTCTGCTTGTCTATTTCTACAAAATATTTACCTGATATTTTGAATGGTATTGTGTTAATCTACAGATCCATTTAGGGAAAATTTATATTTTAACTCTACTGAGTCCTTCAATCCATGAACATGGTATTTCACTTCATTTAAAAAATGTTTTTCAGTGTTTGGTAGATTTTGTTTTGCAGTTTTGTTCATGTTTTATGATTTTAAGGTAAGTTTTCTCTCCTTCCCTCTTCCTCTGTATATCTACCCTTCTCTATTCTTGTCTCTTTCTCTCCTTTCTTTCTTTTAGTTTTTCATTCTTTTTTCCTTTTTGAATTCGACCATATAGTACATATCTTGAATCCTTCATGACATGTCATCAGTTTAATACAACTCAAAATGTATTCTATACATACATATATTTGGGAGGTTTGAAATAGAATTAGAGATTGAGCCATGTCTTACTGAGTCCTGGCCATGTATGCCAGGGAAAGGTTGTTCATGATCTTTATCTGACCCTCACTTGTATTTGCAGTCTGATGTAGCTAGGGAAACACCCCCTGTGTATGAATTCCTGAAAAGTTCTGTCATGAAGTTGATGAAAGAGTTTCGAACCAGGGAGGAATATTTTAGAAATTTCACTGTAGCAATTATGTAGATTGGAGAAGCCCAGTTGAGTTTGGGGGCTGTCAAGAGACTGTTGTGGAAGTTCAGGTATAATTGCAGCACTGCAAAGGGAAAGGGATTAAGAGAGCCATATTAACCTCCAACCAGACCTGTGTTCCAGGGATGAGAACCTGAACAACATTGCCTGCTATTGATCACCTTTAAGGTATTAGAAGATACCTCAAACTCAACACATTCAGCCTAGTCTTCTTTCTGAAACCTGATTCTAGTTCATTGTCCCCAATTTCTCTGAATCACTTCCATCCTATATCTAGTTATCTAGCTGTAACCCATACCTTCCCTTTGATGGGTTTTACTGATCTTATTTCTTAAATGTTTCTTGAATTCTTCAGCTAATCTACAGTTTGAATCTCTTTTCTCCTGTTGGAGCAGTTTAAGCAATTGCAATAGAATCTCATGCTGTCTGCCTTTGCCCACTCTCATCTGCTTCCAGTCCACTTACCACATGGAAACCAGATAGACCTGAATCATTCGGAATTCTTGCAGCTGTATCCATTCTTGAGGAGGCTTTTTCTAGCACTTCCAGGCTTACAACATTAGTATATAAATGATCTTTTAAGGCATTAGAATAGATAGACTTCTCCAGGTATAGAAATGAGAAGAGAATGAGCAAGGACACAACCTTGGGGACACTTGTTGCACCTGAATATTAGATATGGAAATAGCCAGGATGCTTGTTATTTCTAGGAGCTAACAACCCCAGCTTCATTCATCCAAACAGGAGTGTCTAGAACATTTGGCCAAATCAAAGTTTTCTCTTTGTCCATACCCCAACATTTCTGGGAATTTGACCACCTTCTGGTTAACAGGGAGAGAATCCAGGTTCACACTCTTTTCCTGGATGTAGTTGGTTGTTCCAGAGATAAACACCTGACTGTTGCTGGGTCAATTATAACTAGGATTTAGAAAGTGAGGCAAGCTGGGTGCAATGGTGCACACCTGTAATTCTAGCAGCATGGGAGACAGAGGTAGGAGGATCACAAGTTCAAAGCCAGCCTCAGCAACTTTGTGAGGCCCTAAAGCAACTTAGCAAGACTTATCTCAAAATAAATAAATAAATAAAATAAAATAAAAAAATAAAAAAGGGCTGGGGATTTGGCTCAGTAGTTAAGCACCTTTGGGTTCAATCCCTGGTACAAAAAAGTAAATAAATAAATAAAGTAAGGCAAGAGATTTTGGATTATACTTATATTCTCTTGAATATAAAACTTGGGAACTGTTAGTGGTATTGATTTTTCATTAAGTGGATCAGAAAGTAAAGAAAGCCAAACTGAGAAAATAAAGGGTTGTATATTTTCTCTCCATGTGTGGAAGCTAGAGAGAAAAAAGGGGGAAAAAAAGGTAGGTGGTGATCTCATGAAGGGAAACCAGGAAAATAGATGAAGAAGACCAGGGGGAGGGAGGAAGAAAGGAGAGCAGGGGAAGGAAATTGACCAAATTATATCATTATGTCCTGCAGATGTACAGATATATAACAACAAATTCCATTATTAATTTTATTTACAAATTATGTGATGATTTTTGTGATAGAAAAATAAACACAGTGTTCAGAAAAAAACCAGAGATGATCATGAGCCTTAAGACTACCTGGCATTAGTCATAAAATAGTTTTCTTTTCATCTTTAATAAAAGATGAAAGCAACAGACTAAACACTGAGCAAATGGCACAAATCCTATCTTAGAAGACAAAATCCTATCCTCATACACAAAATCGTACCCTTGTCAAAAAAGACGAACATAGCAACAAAGGAGAGACTTAATGTTCACAGAATTCTTACTAGAACTTTGACTATAAATCACTTACACTTTAATGTTGTTGTTAAAGATCGGAGGAAGCTGGCCCTTGAATATGCCTCTCAATGTGTCAAATGAAGAGAATCATGAATAGATGTTCAATATGGAGTCTCAAGGGCCATTACCATTCCATTTCTGTTTCTTTGAAAGATTTGCATGCTTGTTCCTCCAGAGTCCATGAATAGTCTTCAAGAAAGATAAAAGATACTTGAACTGAAAAAAGAAGAAATTGACCTCAGGAGCAAAGGGTAGGTACAAACTTGGATGGAGTTTTTAGAATATTTCACAATTCTGATTTAACTTGATAGCAAAGAGGAGAATATTAGGGATAAAGGACTCTGACCTGTATCTGTCCCTTTTGTCCTGAAGTTTATGTCCAGATTAGGAAAAGGGAAGAAGCTGGGATTGGGAATGATTGTGGGGCTCATTCTGCTAGGGACTTGCTGGGGCTAAGGAGGCAGTATTTGGAGATCCTCCCTTCCATTCCCTTTTCTTCCTTCCTTTGTCTTTTTGTTGTTGTTGTTGTTATTGGATTGAATCCAGGGGCATTCAACCACTGAGCCACATCCCCAACCTGTTTTTTATTTTTTATTTTGAGATAGGGTCTTAGCCTTGCTAAGTTGCTGAGGCTGGCTTTGAACTTGTGATCCTCAGCCTCCCTATCTTTTGTCTTTTTGATAGGAGAAACAGTTGTTTATTTGGAGTCCACGCTTGTTTTGAATCATAATTGGGGTGAACACTAATGCCTCTGCATATCTACTCTTGGTCTATTTCTTAATGTTCTTGTCCCTTACATCAGATGTTAGGATCTTTAAGATAATGACTTGAGGTAGCTTTAAAACATATCCAAAAATTCTTAGACACTCCACCCACTGAAAGGTAGAGTTTATGTCTTCTTCCACCCTGAACCCAGGCATATTGGTAGCCATATTTCCATCAGAGTGTGATGGAAAATAATGTGTGAATTCTAAGATGAAATCTGAAAATATGCTGCAGCTTCTACTGTGTTTGCTGAACACTTGATTTTAGAATCTTGAGCTGCAGTGGAATGGCAGATCCCAGGCTCGTATGGCATGTATGGATCTGTATGAGTTGGTATGTATGTAAGCTAGATATGTGTGCTCTGGTAGGCAAGACCTGCAACGTCTTAGCAGACAGCCAGCCTCAGACACTAGACATAGGAGTGAAGATCCTCCATAGGAATCCAGCCCCTAGCAGTTGGGTCTTCCAGACTTCCCAGCTAAGGCCCCAGATGTCATGGAGAGTGGAGACAAACCTTTTCTTTCATCCCTTCTGAATTCCTGACCCACAGGACCAATGAGCAAAAGAAAATGGTTACCTTATGCCTTTAAGTTTTGTGTTAGTTTGTCATGCAGCAATAGTAATCAGAACACACTCTCAAACTGAGCCTCACCAGCCAGCTTCATGCAGTTAAAATCTGGAGGGGAATAATAGAGAACTCATCATATCTGTGTACAGGCTGGATCTTAGGAAGTAAAACTCAGAGAAGCTGAGTCAAGCATTTCCATTTTACCCTTCCCCTATTTACCAATGAGGTGTGTCATTCCCTCCTGAGATCTGGAACCTTGCTCTGTTGAAACATCAAGAGAGGAGAACAAGTGTTTCCCTGTCATGAGGGTATTTTGATTTTTTTTCTGTGTCTCTCTTTAAATTGTTTTAGCTTCATCTTTTCTTTTTGTTTTTTTTATAACATAAAATATAAATTCTAGTAAAGTTATAATGAAAAAATAAGTTATGCTGGGAAGAGTAGGGTATGCCTATAGTCTCAGCAACCCAGGAAGCTGAGGCAGAAAGATTTCAAGTTTGAGGCCATCCTTGCTAACTTAGTGAGATCCTGCCTCAAAGAAAAAAATTAACAAGAAGTTATAATAAATGTGTATAGGTAATATAATTGTAGATAACATATAAATGTTATAATAAAGAATTTACAATAAAAGAATAAAAATTCTTTTATTTTTGTTGTTCTCTTTCATCTTAGAGCTTCTTGTCAATGTCTTCTGTTCCTTGGCTAACTCTTCATACAAATGCGAGGCATTAAAATGCTGGCTACAAGCTCGGAATACACAGGCAGGGTTTGTGGATATATGAACATCACACAGGGAACTGGGAAGCAGATGACCTCTGCTATGGGTATATAACCCAATGTTAGTAGAAGAAGAAGTTCTTTTCTTAGGAGTGGATTATTTATGCAGAAATGAATTGCTTTGATTGTGAGCTGCCTGCAAATCTGGGAGCAGGTTCAGGAAGAAGCAGGGTTCCCACCATTTACAGTTGCAGGACCTTAAAACTCTTTGGAGTTTCACTGGATCACGTTCAACTGGTTACCTCTCTTCAGGGTAAGGAAGATTAAGCCACCCAAGATTATACATCTAATGGTAGAACTCACACTTAATATTTTAAGTATTATTTTATAAACTAGAATAAATTCTAATAAACCTGAGCAAACAGAATATCAGAAGAACCAATTTTAAAATATGGTATCTCTAAATAAAATATTAACAAACTGAATTCAGCACAATATTAACAAATCTGTACATGGTTGATGACTCAGTTTATAAAGAAATATAAAGAAAAATGAGATACTATTTTGGGGGGTTTATGTGATTAATTTGGTAGAGATTTTTTAAGAAAGATATTACCCCTGAAAGCAATGGCTGGAGAAAATAGACATTCCCTTATATTCATTGCATGAGAGTGAATTGGCACTACATTTCCAGTGGTCTATTTTTCAATATGTAACAAAACTCTTCATATCCCATGCAACTTTTGACTCAAAAGTACCACTTCTGGGAATGTATTTTCAGGAAACCATGATATTCACAAAAATTTGGCTCTGAGGATATTCACTTCAGTATAATTTATAATATTGAAAAGTTAATAATAATTTATCTGTCCACTAATGTGGTATTCATAAAACAAAATATTTGACATAAAATAATGTCAAGGAATAATTTTAATAATATAAATATATGATAATGTTATATTAAGTAAAAAGCAAAAGTTTCAAAACAGTATGTTCCCAATTTTTGTATTATGAAGAATTTTTTCTGTTGCAAATCATGAAAACTCAATAAAAATTACTTAAGAGAAAGAAAAAGATAGTATTGATTTATAATACTAGAAAGTTCCAGGGGCATGGTGCCTTTGAGCAAGACTGGATCTAACATCATCATCACCAGTAATGTATTTTCATCTCTTGGTTCAGCTTAATTTTATGCTAGGTTCATTTTGGTAGATCCTCCATGAGTATTGTTAAAGAGGACTACCAGCAGCTTTGGGATTGTATTTTACCAATTTAATAACCCGACAAGAAGAGAGTATTTTCTTTCTAATCAATTAAACAAAACCCCAGTGCCAAATCTCATTTGTCAGTCCTGGGTCATGTGCTGCAGTGTGAGTCACTGAACTATGTAATAATGATGACAGTTGAAATTTATTGAGCTAATTATGTGTCAGATTATGAGTCTGAGCCTGAGATCCATGGTTTAGATGTGTAACCTTGGGCAACCCCAAATGAAATAGATTCTATCATCATCCTCATTTAATGGATGAAGAAACTGAAGCCCAGGCAGGTTAAGTGTATTATAAAGACAAAAGAACCAGCAAATGATGAGTTCATCCTTATGGAATGAGAATATGGGAGGCAGCAGTTCTTCAAAGAAGAGTCAACTGTTGCTTCAGATATTGAAGATACAGCCAAAAACAAAAGCAAAAGCAAAACAACCCCCAAGTCCCCCAAATATACAGGGGTATATTTACTTTAAAAATCTATTATCAATATACCAATAGGCAAGATAATAAATTGTACTCATGGTATAAGAGCAGGACAAGATCATGATAAATATTAAGGAACAAAAAAGAGAACTTAAAAATAAAAGTAGGGTAGTAGGTCTGGAAAATATAGTAGAAGAGTTGGAAGACAAAAGTGAGGAAACCTCCCAGAAGACAAAGAGAGGAAATAGATAAGACTAGAGAGTAGGTCCGGGAGGCTCAATATCTGAATAATAGGTATTCAACAAAGAGAGAACAGGGCTGGGGATGTAGCTCAGAGGTAAAATGCTGGCCTAGCACCACAAAGGGGAGAGAGCGAGAGAGCAAGAGAGTGAGAGAGAGAGAATGGAAGATACAGTTACCAAAAAAACAGGGAAACTTACCAGAACTAAAGGACATGAGATTCCACATTGAAAAGATCCTTCAAATGCCCCCATAAAATGGATGAAAATAGATCCATCACACACACTGTCATAAAATTTCAGAACAACAGGGGCTAAGAGATCTTAAAAACCTGGGGGTGGTGTGGGGCGGGGCACGCGCAAGCGCAAGCATGAGGGCGAGAGCTCAAAGACCATTGTACAAAGAACCAGCAATCAGATTTGGCTTTGCCAACTCAACCAACAGTGGAAACCAGAAGAAGAGACCAGAATAATGCCTTCAAAATTCTGAAGAAAAATGAGTCCCAATCTAGAATTCTGCACCCAGCTAAATTACTGATTGACTATGAGGGCAAAGATACATATACATTCAAATATGCTTCCCAAGAAGATACTGGAGGTTATGGGTCTTGAATGAGAGAACAAATCCAGAAAAAGGAGGGCGGGGGAAACAACAGTTAGACATCAGACACAGGAGAGTGGTGAAGGGAATCTTCAGGTGAGGGTGATGGGAGATTCCAGGATGACAGATGCAGAAGGCATCAAGTTCAGATTGAAGCTTTGGGTCTCCAGGGAGAGACACATACAAGCTTCCATCCCCATTTCCTCCACTACTATCATGCTGACTTTTAAAACCTAGGACAAAGTGCCTAGAGTCTGGCCCAGAGTTTTCTCTGGACTTATTTTGACTACATACTGATGAGGTTCCCGCCTGTCCATCCATGCCCTTCTGCTGAAACTGCTGTGCACATATTGTCTAGAAATGTTCTGCTTTGACCTCTCCTGGGAGGTAGAGGGGAAATCATCGTGAACAGCAGACACAAAACAGCCCTGTCCCTCCGACTGTATCCTGGCCAAACACCCAATACCTGCCCCATGCTCTGGTGCCATCACATGTCTCAACTGTGCTGAACTCGATGTTTCCCAGTGTTACTCATCGTCTTACTCAATGCTTTCCCCATAAAAGGCTCTTGTAAAGGCTCAGGGAAGCTGAAGCCAGACAACCACACAGACACTCTTCAGTTTATGTCCCCCTCTGAGCTTTCCTCCAACAGTGGAAGCATCACCTTTTCCTTATCCACCTAAATAGGCGCTTGCTACTCAGTTTTTCAAAACTAAGCGTTACATTGTTTAGAGATGCATACAGACGTAGAAAACTATAAAGGAAAAATGGCAATGATTGACGCAAAAAGCTTGTCTCTGCTTCACGAGCTGGTGGTTCTCACTGAGGGTAAAGAGACTATAATTGGGGAGGAGTGAACACTCCTAAAGGATTGCCCACATTTTAGATCTGAAACTGGGTGGACACTCTAATATAATAACCTAATATTAAACAGAGTCAATGATTTTATTCACCCTTCTATTTGTAGGATGCATTTTGCAACACACCATTTTAAAATCATAGTGGTCACCCTATAAAAGGGAAGACAAGCAGAAATAAGAGATGTTCATCTGTAATCTTCAGAAATTAAAAATACCTGCAAAGAGAAAGAATAGGGGCATTCTTTTCTTGTTGCAAAGAACAGATACCAGTTCAATTTAACTCAGGAAATGAGTGGAGGTTGTTTTTAGCCAATCCATGAAATGGACTAAAATGATAAAACCCAGGCAGTGTTTTACTCTCCTCCCTAGTGGCATCTCTGATGTCTGTCCTGTTGGTTGGCTATTGGCTATATAACAAATCTCCCCAAATTCATTGGCTTTAAATAACAACCACTGTTTATTTATTGGAACATGATGCTGTAATTCAGGAAGGGATTGGCAGGAACAGCTTGTCTCCGCTCCATGAGGTGGTGGCTGGGCCGGCTTGACTAGGGCTGGAGGATCTGGATTTGGCTGAGGTGTAGAGAACAGCTAGGGACACCTGCCAAGTCCATCTCTCCAGCAGAGCAGTCTTCTTTCTTTACAGGGTGGCTCAGAACTCCAAGAGAAGGAAGGTGAAAGATGGTCAAGAACTAGCACCAAGTCAATTTTTCTGCATTCTGTTGGGAAAGCAAGTCCTCAGGCCAATTCAGGCCATGTGTAGGAGAAACAGACTTTGCTTCTTGATGGGAGAAGTGGCATGTGCTTACAGCAGTGGAAAACATTCTTGGCAGCTATTTTTGTAAGCAGTTTCCTGTATATTTTCTGTCACCTCATAGTTTGGGTTTGCATCTAATTTCAGCTTGCTATTGCCTATCTCCATTCACGTTTTTTCTATTATCTCCAAATTTTATCACTAACCTTCAACTTCTTTCTGGGGTTTTAGTTTCAAATTCCTAAGAACTGGTTAGTTCAGTTCATCTTTTTATCTCATGCCTGTAGTCAAAAGTCACAAGGCAACCTATTTTTTTTTCCTCAAGTTTTGGTTTTGAAAAACGGTAAGCCTTCAGGATAGTTGCAAAAATAGTGCAATGAATGCCTATGGACCCTATTCTTAGATTCACCAATTTTAGCAATTGCCACATTTGTTTGCTCACTGATTTTCTCTTCATGCATACGTGCATGGAGCTGGTTAGGAACATCATGATATTTTACCTTTAATACATTAAGCTGTGTCCTCTGAGAATGAAGGCATTGTCTTACATCATCACGTCCAAAGTATCACACTCAAGAAATTTAACTTTTCTATACAACTACAATCCAATGTGCAATTCATATCGATATTTTCATAATTGCTCCATAATGTCCTTGATATATGGATCTATTTTTGATCTGGTATTCCAGCTGTGATCACACATTAACATTATAAAAAGTAACTTATCTCAGGGTAGCAGGTTTTTGGATGATTTATATTTTACTTTTCTTCTCTTTTTGTTTATCCATGTTACCTAAATTTTCTACAATGGATGTTTGTTTTGGCATACAGAAAAAATTGTTGGCATACCATATTCATCAAACCCATGAAGGAGAATAGTAAGATAATATATCAGAGAATACAGATAAATTCTCTGTTCTTTTTGTCTTTTGTAACATTGACGTTTGGAAAAGTTTAGGACAGTTGTTTTGTGGAATATCTTTTGGATTTGCCTGCTGTTTTCCTCATTAGATTCAGTTTAAACATTTCTGGCAAGAATACTAGATTTTATGAGGCTATCCATCTGATTTGCCACTCTGAGACAATTTCTGGCCAATTGCTTCCTTGTGCTTACTCCCATTCTCATTTCCTATGGGCCTTTGCCCACAGACTTCTGGGTAAGTTTGGTCAAGGAAAGATGATGGTGGATGACTGGAGCACAGAAGGGGAAAGGCTAAGGTATTCTGTTCTGCTTCCTGTGAGGTACTTGAATGTAGCTGCTTCTCTTCGATGTCTCCAATTTCCCCCAAATGAACCCTCCTGCTGTGGTTCCAGTCCCCGTTGGGAAATCCCCACTTCCTTGATTCTGGCTCCTTCTGATTGGCCACAATTTCTGGGCTCTGATGAAAATACCTTCTGTTGTCCTTTAAACCCTTGGGTAGGAAGGGTTCTGGCTGCTGCTAACCTCTCAGTTGCCTCACCATCCTGGGTTTGGCTTCTCAGCATTTCCATTTCCTGAGTAGTCACTTTTCCTTATTAAATTTTGCATTTGGTTTGAAATACTTAGGGTGGTGTCTATTTTCCTAACTAAATCCTGACTAATACAGGCAGGATGTTCATTATTGCTCTAATCTACCTGACCTGTGGAACAGGGTCACATGGTACAAAGTAAGGCAGTTAGCAGCTAGAGCCAAGAGAGGGGTAAATTCCTTTAGAAAGAGAAGTAAGCACTATAGGCCTCCTCTTTGGTTACACGGATATATAAAAATGTACAAAAAATAATTTATCTGAGGGAATTTTGTAGTGGAATTTTGGATGGTTTTTACATTATTTTTCTTCTTTTTTGTTTATTCATATTACTTAAATTTCTACAATAGATGGATTGTTTCAGCATGAGTGAAAAATTGCTGGAACATCATACTTAGCAAGCCCTGGAAAAAGACATACCATAAGGTATATAGCAGAGCTGGGTGCAGTGGCACATGCTTGTAATCCCAGCAGTTCAGGAGGCTGAGGAAGGAGGATTGAGAGTTCAAGGCCAGCCTTAGCAACTTAGCAAGGCACTTAGCAACTCAGTGAGACCCTGTCTCTACATAAAATATAAAAATGGGCCGGGCACGAGACAGAGTGGTTGAGTCCCTGGGTTCAATCCCTGGTACAATATATATATATATATATATTTTTTTTTTTCAGAAGGTGCTGACTCCCACAAAAGCATTTGGCCCCCAGATCTTCCAAATGGAAAAAACAAGAGGGTCATTCAGCAAATGAAGATATGAGAGAGTAATAGAGAATTCTCTCTCTATAAAGATACTTTTCTGGCATATTTGATATAGTTTATCATAGAATTGAATAATTTTAAAACTATGGTGCTGTCATAGAAAAGGAATAATAAAAAGAAATGCCTCAGTGGTTGAGATTTTCCTACAAATTGGCAAGAATCCAATGACCATGAGAAAACCAGGAATGTTTATATAAAATATAAAAAAGTATCATATAGAAGCAAATATTCTTAGAAATTTTGGCAAACCTATTAGCAATTGAAGGATTTAAAGATATATTAAAATAGCTGAAGCATGGGCTAAAATTCAGAAAAAAACTGAGAAGGCTAAGAAATAGTAGCAGAAGGATCAAACAGAATGCAGGGTTAAAATGAAACTACAATGATGAAGATAGAAATCATCAGAGATAAAACAAATTATTAGAAATGAGACGAATAAAAGAAAAATTATATAGTGAAGCAATGATTACTGGACTTAAATAATTAACAAGCAGTTTTCACAGGAGAGCCTAACAGAGGAAATACTGCAGGTAAGAACATTCAGAAACCTGCTTATACTCATCATATAATGCAATATAATTGAGTACAAAGTGTCATAGTCAAAAGAAGACAATTTCCTAGGTGTTTAAAGTAAAAAGACAATTTTTCTAGGTGTTTGTTTTAGTGGCCATCATCAAGTCATAGCAGTGGACTTTTGACTTCAACTTGCTTATACCTGTCAGAACCTATGTGGTCAGGGTCTAATCTTGGCTCTTTCAAAGTTTACTCATTGGACTTGGGCTGTAGCTCAGTGGTAGAGCACTTGCCTAGCAGGCCTGAGGCCCTAGATTCAATTGCTAGCGCGCGCACACACACACACACACACACACACACACACAAGTGACAATATCATTGGGCTCATGAAGTGCTTGCCATGTATGAAGATAAGAAAAGACTCTATGGTAAGAAGCATCTCTGTGCTGGGGTGGTAGCTCAGTGGTAGTGATCTCACCTTGCATGTGGAAGGTACTGGGTTTGATCCTCAGCACCACATAAAAATAAAAAAAAGGTATTGTGTCCATCTACAACTAAATAAATATTAAAAGAAGCATCTCTGACTCTGAGAATCTATTCTAGGATTTTTCACTGATGATCAGATAATTCAATATACATAGTTCTACATTGGCTGCAAAGTTTTGAAAAATGCTGGTATGGATCTTAGCAGACATTTTTTGAATAAGTATTCCATTATCTTTATTCTTTCCCATTTTCCATCCTGAGTGATCTCTACTAATTCCCAGAGCTATAATGACACTTTCTTGATATATCAGGAAAATTTGGGAATGCAGGTCTGGGAGGAGAAAACTCAGGCTTTTGTGGTGCCTGCTCAGTGCTGTGCACCTCAACACTACCCAGATAATTTTTAAAAATCCCATAGATTTCATGTTTTAAAACCATCTTTCTTTGTTTTAATTTGTTGTTTTTAGATATACATACAGTAGAGTGTATTTTGACATATTTTACACACATGGAGTATAACCCATTCCCATTAGGATCCCATTCTTGTGGTTGTATTTGATGTGGAGTTCTGTCCAATTCATTCTACTTACCTATGTGATTCAGGCCTTTTCTCTTAAAGTTTTGCTCTTTGCAGAAATTCCAGGTCATAATTTTCTTTCACATTTCCAGAGACACTGTAAAATAACCTTTGTTAGATTTTTAGTTGCAGGTAACAAATAGGAGAACTATCACAGCATTCCAAACAGGGTGACTGGTGATAGTGGAAAAATCCAGGACAAGTGTCACTTATGGAAATATCCAAGACCCGAAGTGTCAAACCGGATTCTGAATAGAAAATATATCTGAACTCAATTTAGATTTCTTTTGAAAGCTGCTGATTTATCCATAATTGTATCCATAATTTAACAGCTTGTTTATGTCCATAACCTGTTTGCACATAATCACATATGTAGTAAATACTCCAAATTATTTTCCATTGAAGGCATTTTTAAAAGCAATCCTACTTTTACAGAATCTCTGCTCCTCCAGCAGTGATGTTTTGCCAGCGGCCCTCTTTGTTATACATCTCAGTTACTTCAACTGTGCTCAAGAGCATGTCTCTCAAAGGAATCTGTTTCCCCCCAATGCTCACTTAATTTCCTCTCCTGGATTATCTAAACAGGAAGAGTAATTCATCTCACTTTAGGATAAGTTAGCTTTCATTATGCTCTTTCCAAAAACAAAAAGAATCTAATTTAATTTTGTTTCTAGGAATTAAGATCAGAAAATGCTCTCATGTGTATTTCATAACTGTTTAACAAGCAACACATTGATTATTAACCATTTCCAATGTTTAATTTTTTTAAGAAAGTTAATAGACTTTATTTTTTCAGAGCAATTTTAGACTTACAGAAAAATTAGGCAGAAAATGGCAATCCCTTTTTTGAGCAGAAATTCTTAAGAGCTCACAAAGTTCCAGGGCCTATTGCAATCCTTCAGTTCCTGTTCCAATGAACTTGTGAGTGTACCAATTGCAATTGCTTACAACCAAGTGCAAATTAGTACCCATCAAATTAAAGTCCATGAGTGATATAATTTGCTTTCAATCACATAGCTCTAAGTTACAGGTTATTTATGCCCATATCTTCAACTCTGCCATTTCCTTACCATAGTTATTGTTATCCTCAACAAAGTATCCTCCAAAATGTCCCTATAACTTTAGATATTTTAAAAACACAAGCTAGCAACTGCACCATACCATTTCTTGTGTTGAGTATAAATTAAAGTTTTACAGTTGGTGCCATTCAAATTCCTTGAGATTGATTCCATTGATGAACTATTTAATACCTTGACAACAATCCCCAGGGCTGACCAGAGGCTTTTATCCTTTCCAAATTCATAAGCATAATTGCTTTTACTGTTAAGTTTCCTTACAATGATTTGTGAGAAACTCTCAGTGTATCACTTTCAGGTGCCCAGTATTTTCTGTGCTATCTTTGGTTTCAGAAACCTGATCTTGGTGGCTGTGTGGTTTTCAGAAGGAGAGTTGACCCAGCTGGATTTTTTTCACCTTGGTTCTAAAAGAAAATAACAACAACAAAACAACAACAACAACAACAACAAAACCCAAGTAATTCTTGGTTTCCAGGCTCTTGTTCTTGTGAAGTTGTCCCTACAAATGGAGATCTTAAATTCATAGATTTTATAGCAGTTTTCAGTATATGTTCCAAATATCCTCTTGTTCATGGTTGTATTTTAGTGGTTCTAGAAATCTAAAACGGTACATAAATTTCCTGTAAATGTGATTTTTTTTTTGAGAAAGAGTTCTTATTCTTAATTTTCTTTCTTTTTATTCTTTTTTTTCTTCTTTTTTTTGACACTGGGGATTGAACCTGGGGCACTTGCCACTAAGCTACATCCCCACCCCTTTTTATTTTCTTTTGAGACAGACAGTGTCTCACTAAATTGCTTAGGGCCTTGCTAAATCACTGAGGTTGGCCTTGAACTTGCAGTCCTCCTGCCTCAGCCTCCCAAATTGCTGGGATTACAGATGTGTGCCACCACACCCAGGTTCCTTAATTTTTATCATATTCTTCAGGAATTTATGGCTCCAAAACACACACACACACACACACACACACACACACACACATTAAAGAATAATTTAAAGCCAATTAAAAAGCACCCAGGTAATCATAACCCAATTCAGGAATTAGAATATTGCCAGCATTCCATTATCCACTCTTTCTTTGCTCCCCACCCCTACCCCTACAACAAACCTCTCCCTCTACCCAGAAATAACCACTTTCTAACATTGTGATAACTTGTCCTTGTATATCTTTATAGCGATACCATTTAAATGTGCACTGCTGAGTTTTGCCTGTTTTTGAACTTATGTAAATGGAATCAATTTTTAAATTTTGCTTCTTTAGCCCAATATTGTATTTATGATATTAAATTACATTGCTGCATGTAGCTGTAGTTCATTCATTTCATTACTTGGTGGTGTTTAGAGGTATGAATACACCACAATTAATTTATCCATTCACCGTCAATGGACCACTGGGTGGTTTCCCATTACTGGCTATTAAGAATAGTCTCATCTTTTTCATGTAAAGTGTTATAAGTGGGCAAGAGTTTCTTAAGGATATTTTTTTTGTACTTGGAATTGGAACAGTTAATTTGTTCAGGTATGAGCAAGTTAAAATTTGCAAGAAAATGACAATTGGTTTCCTGAGTGGCTCTAGGAATTTGAGATCTCACCAGTAACAAATAAGAATTCCCATTGTTTGACATCCTCATTAATCTCTGGTATTGTGTTTATTTTAGCTATTCTGAAAGTAGATAGTTATATATCATTGAAATTTTCATTAGTATTTTTCTGATTACTAATGAGGTTGGGAATATGCTTATTGGGGCACTGGATCTTCTGAGTATTCTGTCTACTTACTATTAGGTTATATCTTATTTATTGGATTATTAGAGTTCTTTTTGTATTCTAGATGCTATCACCTTTTTAAATATAGGTGCTGCAAATATCCTCTCCCCTATTGGTTCTCATAAATTTTCTTTATGAGCTGTTTATTAAAAAATCCTTTTAATGGTCATTTTCAAACATCCACAAAATAGAAAACAGAATGAAACCCCACATTCCAATCATCAATCTTTAACAATTATATAGTTTTTAAAAAAATTTTTTTAGTTGTAATGGACGCAATATCTTTTCTTACTTTATTTTTATGTGGTGCTGAGGATCGAACCCAGTGCCTCATGTGTGTGAGGCAAGTGCTCAACCACTGAGCTACAACCCCATCCCAATTATATAGTTTTTTGATGAATAGAAATTCTCCATTTTTGTATTGTTCACTTTGTCAATCTCTTTAGAATTAGTACTATTAGTATTTTAATAAATCCTTCCATGGGAGTTTGAAGGTATTCTTCTATATTTTCTTTTGAAAGCTTTATAGTTTTATATTTTACATTTAGATGTTAACCTACTTGGAACTGACATGAAATGAGCAAAGGTCCCATTTCTTTTCCCATATAAACACCTACTTATCCCAGTACCATTTATTAATATGCAGTAAAAACATATAGTCTCTGCTTTCCCACCTGATATACACTGCCAAAAATGAAGTGTCTGTATGTGTCTGATTTTGTTTCTGGGCTCTCCAACCTATTCTAATTGCTCTTGGTCAGTCCCTGTGCCAACAGCACCCTGTCTTCATAAGCAGATTACTTCTGTTGATGTCTGGCTTGATTGCTCATAGCAGTCATAACATGGCTTGCCTGATTGCAATCTTTTAAATTTGTTGAGACTTACTTTATTGTCCTGTGTGATTCATTTTATAAAGGTCCTGCGAGTTCTTGAAAATAATGTGTGGTATGTAATGTAGGGTTCTGTGCTCTGCAAACATTTACTCCATCAAGTTTCGTCATGGTGTTGTTTAAATCCATATTCTTACTGATTTTCCATCTGTTCTATCGGTTACCGAGAGGTGCATCAGTTTCCCAGGATGATTGTGGACTTGTCTGCTATCTGAAAATTAACATAACTCCAAATGACACTCTTGAATTCCTCCCATTAAACTTCCTCTTTCCTAAGTTTTCTTCCAACTCATTAAATAGTCCCATTACCCATTTATGTAAGTTCTCTAACCAAAAAATGAAGAGTTTATCTTTCACTCTTTACATCCACTTTATAAGCATATTCTGTCAATTCAACTTCCACATATAACCTGAGTCTGTCTATCCCTTTCTACACATCACCACCACTATTACTATCCTGTAGTCTATTTTTAGTGACTATAATGAAATACCCCAGGCTGGAAAACTTTATATAGAAAAGAGGCTTATTTAGTTTACTGTTTTGGAAGTTTAAGGGCATGGCACCAGTGCCAGACTGGTCTGGTAAGGTCCTTATGACAGATGACTTAAGAATGGTGGGAGCTATGGGGAGATGGAGAGATCACATTGCAAAACAGAAAGTCAGAGTGGGGAGGGTCAATCTTAACAACTTCCTACTTGGCTTACCTCTTCAAGATCTCGCTATCTCTGAACACCATCCATGCTGCAGACCAAGATCCCAATATGTGGGTGGTGGGAGGACACATTCAAACCTTGTCCAAACTATAGCACATCATAATAATCCATTATGTAATTGGTAATGTTTTAATTTTTGTTTGCAAGTTGAATAAGAAGGGGCATATACACAGAAGACATGACAATATTAAAAAACTGATTATATTCAATGTATATAATTTTTATAATTTAATACTAAATATCAAAGAAGTCTCACTATGTAAACACATGAATCATAAAAAGCACTGACCTGGGAAGCAGAAAATCTGAGCTATACTTGCTATTCTAGGTCTTTATGACCTGTAGCCCATCTGGGCTTAGTTCCTTTATTCCATGGGAAAAATATCTGTCATGTGTACCTTCCAGGAGAGGATGTGGGAGTGCCTTATAAACCACCTTGCACCATGCAGAGGTAAGATATCACTGTATGTTCGTTATTATTTTACCTAGCAAATATCAAGATAATGAGAGTCAGAGTAAAGCTTTAATTAAAGCCCCACTTCTGTAATCTTAGAGGATTAAGGACATCTTAAAGCAGATGTCATTGAAGATGAAAGCAATAACTAGGTGGGAAGGAGCAGGTAGGAGATCCACCCTCAACTCAACCTCAGAGGCAAAAGCAAGCTATCTTCTTATGTTGGCCCCTGGGACAGTTTACCCTCCCCCCAGCAAAGAGTAGCTGACCAACACTTGGAGGAAATTAGAGCAGGCTGGAGTAGGAAGATTAGGGAGAGCTGTAGGAGAGCTGGGGACACTGGAGGGAGAGATAGAAGGACCTGGAGAGCAGAATGGCTCATCACTGTTCTCTGGCTGTAATGGGGAGGGTGGGAATTGTAAAAATACGGCTTACTAATTGTAAAAATTCATGCACAATTAAGGTCCTCAGCTATTTTTTTTCATCCCTCTTTAAAAATTTGGTGCACTTCTTTACTTTTTCCTATGCATTTAAACAAATATAATACAAATTGTGTCATACCAGGCAACAATTGCCTGCCTAAGCCTGGAAGCTCTCTCTGCCATTGATTTCTTTGTCCCTGGTCTGATTCTTCTCCTAAGCCCCAGGATAGGTCTCATCCTTCCTCTTCCTCATTCCTACAAGGAGGTGCATTTCAAGGTTCAGTCCTTGAATTCTTCTCTCCTTCTCTGCTCTTGAAACTCTCCTCTTCCATGCAGAAGACTCCATGGTCTCCTCTTCAACATCTGACTTCTTTCAAATACTCCAAGTCTGTATTTCCTATTACCCAATGGGTGGTTCACCTACCACCACTCAGCTGGACTTGTCTACAACTGAGCTTAATCATCTGTCTTAAAGGGTTCCTTCTTCACAGTTTCCAGTTTTTATCAGTGACATTTACATGCCCTAAAAGTTGCATGCTCAAAGCACTGATACCTTGCAGCTGCTGGCTCCCAGGTTTCTGCTGGAGCTACTCACTGGATCGGAAATTTTGAACTCATTTTTTTTGAGCTTGTCTAAGAACTTTTCTTTCCAGTTTCAAATCCAACCAGGTGTTATCTCCTCCCATGGATATTTATTTTATATCTTGATTTCGGATCCAAATTCTTCTACTTAATTTATTGCTCAAATTGTTTCAGCTTTGGCCATTGGGATCACTTTCAGTAGGTTCCTGTATCCCTTCGACATACCCTCATCTTTTGGGTTTTGTGTGTGTGCACGCGTGAAAGAGCATTTCCTTGCTTTCTGCCATTGCAAGATACTCCTGGTTTGTCTTTGTATAATTTCTGCCCCAGTCCTAGAATCTTGTCACCTTCCTAAAGAACTTTGGTTCTTTCATTGGAAAGTAGTATGAAAAAACAAAGTCTAGCCATTAGGTTTGTTGTTGTTACTGGACCATCATTACTTTTACCTCCTCTCAATTGACAGAGTAATATATATATATATGTATACTAACCTATATGAACCTACCTATGAACATATACATGTTCGCATGTATCTATCAATGTTTTACATGTAAAATCTGTGTCTCTAAAGCTAAACATGACCTCATGGTAATGTCTCAAACTCTGATATATAAACATCAATCCTTTTATTTTTACACTTTCTAATGAATTTTACGCATATCTCTTGTATATAGCAAAAGAGCATTTTTTTTCCAGAGCCAATATAAACATTTTCTAGTAATTGGAAAGGTAGGTTGATTTACATTTATTGTCATTTATATCTGTCCCTGGTTCTGTCATATGATTTTGTATGTGTGTGTGTCTTAATTACATATGTCTGTATATTTCTTTTTTTAATTACACACAAATAAACATTTAAAATTTCATATGTGGGCCACTTGGTTTTCTTTACTTTGCAGTTTTATACATCTTCAAGAAGGTTTGTTAAAATCTTTTTTTTTTTTTTTGATATTGGGGATTGAACTCAAGTGCACTTGACCACAGAGCCACATCCCCAGACCTATTCTGTATTTTATTTAGAGACAAGAATCTCACTGAGTTGCTTAACATATCATTTTTGCAAAGGCTGGCTTTGGATTTGCAACCCTCCTGCCTCAGCCTCCTGAACTGCTGAGATTACAGGTGCACGCCACCATGCCTGGCTTGTTAAAATCTTATCCTTGTAATTATATGTTGGTTAATACAAACAATAGTTTTTAGTTCCTTTTTATGAGAAATGCTAAAATTATTTAATATTCTATTCCTGATACATTTTCTCCACCTCTCAATTTTAACCAACATTAGCTTTCTTAATGTTTATCTTTTCCTGTTAAATATGCTTATTCTTTTACTACTTGAGGCTTATTCAGTTTTCTTACTTCTCTCCCTATTCTCTCCATTTTATTGGTTGTATGAGTCCCACATTATCAAAACATAGAATATTTACTTTCAATACCCTTATCCTCACCATTATTTTCATTTTACTTTTGCTGAAAATATGTGTACAATGCTTATTTCCAGTTCTTTTGTCAAAGTTTCTCTTGTTTGGCTGGAATTTTCCCTCTGGTAGTTTCCATAAGAGGAGTTAATGAGGACAATACTCCATAGTTCTTATGCATTGGTAACTGTTAGTAACCCTTGCACTGGAAGTGTAATATAGCTGGATATAAAATCCCTGGCTTATATTTTCTGTTTTACATATATTTTATTGTTGTTCGGTGTATTCTGGCATAAACCATTGTGTGGAGAAGAATCAGTGATCTGATCTTTTAGTCTAGCTGCCCAAAGAATTCCATCTTTTCCCGCCAGGCCTGGAGGTGCATGCCTGTAATTCCAGCGATTCAAAGATTGAAAGTTTGAGGCCAGCCTTTGCAACTTAGCGAGAACCTGTCTCAAAATAAAAAATAGAAATGACTGGGGATGTGATCCAGTGGTTAAGCACTCCTGGGCTCAATATCCAGTACCAAAACAAAAACAAACAAACAATTCTATCTTTGTCTTTAAAGTGTAACAACTTTGCTGGGATGTGTCTTGGGTCTTACCATGTTAGATCATTTTCTGTAGACATGGTGTGCCCTTTCAAAACATAGATTTGAATGACTTTTTTAAAGGAACATTTGCTAGAATTTTATTTCGAAACTATCTCCTTATAGTCTGTTTTATTGTTTCCTCTCCACAGACTGTACCTCTGAATTTTGTAATCGTTTTCTTGATCTGTTTCATTATGCCTACTTCTCATTTTTATCCTTTTGTACTCTCTATGTTTTTCCCATTATACTCTTTTTGTCTTCATTTCATGTTGGTTTTGTTTTTTCCTTCTATTTATTTATTCTCTTTTTCTTTCTTTTTTTGTACTGGAATTGAACCCAGGGCCTCTTAACCACCGAGCCATATCCGAAGCCCCTTTTATATCTGATTTTGAGACAGGGTCTCACTGAATTGCTTAGGGCCTCATTAAGTTGCTGAGGCTGGCTTCGAACTTGTGCTCCCCTATCTTAGCCTCCCAAGCTACTGGTACTACAGGTGTGCACCACTATGCCCAGGTCCTTCTGTTTCTTTTGCATTCCACTAGTTGACATTTTAATTTCCACTACTGTCTGCTCAGCTTATTCCTGAATACTACTACTACTACTACTATTATTATTATTATTATTTTACTTTGTAGTATTCCTTCACGGTGGCAGTTGCTTTATTAAGTATTTTTTTAAAAAAACTTTGGATATTTATTTCTCACTAACTCGTAAAAACATGTTTATGATGAAGGCTTTCTGTAGAAATGCTTTGTACTGTCTCTTATATTTTGAAAAGTATATACTCTATATAAATGTTGTGTTAGTTCCTATTTAAAACTCATATTTGAATGAGTTAGATCCTTCTCTATCAGCTATTTGCAGAAATTTCCTGTGGGTATATTGTTATGAAGGGACAAGAATAGTTTTTCGGGTTGTGTAGTTCAAGGTTCCCTTTCTTGTTTCTAGAAATATATATTTTTTAAATATGGTGCATTTATCCATTTATGCTTTCTCAGTTCCTCCAAACTTTACCAAGTTCAAGGGGGCTTGCTTCCTTTACTGATCCAGTGAAAGGACCCAGACTATGTCTTTTGGTGCTGTTTTTCTCACCTTCCAAACTGGTGATTTCTGAGTTCTGCCAACCATAGGGCCCTACACACTACTCTCTTTTTTTCACAGAGTCTCTGTGCCATCCTCTGGTATCAACTGCTTTTGGATGCACCAATATGTAATTTTGAGTTTGACTCGAAATGAGGTTTTTAATTTTCTTTGTTATGTTGAGACAAGCAGATAGCTGCAGGGTAAAAAGTAAAATAATAACTATTTTTCAATAATGATGACAATAATAATAATATGATTAAATTACATATAATATCAGAATATGATGATAGGGGCTGGGGTTGTAGCTCAGTGGCAGAGAGCTGTCCTAGCACATGTGAGTCACTAGGTTTGATCCTCAGCACCACATAAAAATAAATAAATAAATAAAGGTATTGTGTTCATTTACAACTAAAAAAATCTTTTTAAAAAAGAATACAATGGTATATAAAAGCAAATATTGTATACACCATATAAAGTATGATTTTCAACCTATTTTAATGGACCTGTGTCAGTTTCACTGAAATAGTCTCAGAATCAAAACCTCAGGACTTAATGGGTTGATATCAAGCAAAGTAAAAGGCAAAAATAAGCATTAATAAAGATAAAGGGAGGTGCTATAATGCAAAAAAGAATAACCACCAGGATAACTCGAAAGATATAAGTAACAATAAAAATAGGAAGACTAAAGCTGGTGGAATGAGATGGACATTATTACCCTAAGTACATGTATGAAGGTATAAATGGTGTGAATATACTTTGCATACAGCCAGAGATATGAAAAATTGTGCTCTATATGTGTAATGAATTATAATGCATTCTGCTGTCATATATAACAAATTAGAATAAAAAATTGAAAAAATAGAAAGACTAATGAGTAAATCTTCTATCTCTATGGGAGAATTTAGGAAGCCCTCTTTGAGAATCTAGTAAATTAAACTAATTTAAAAATTGGTGACAGAGCTGGGGAGGTAGTTGTGACAGAGTGATTGCCTAGCATGTGCAAGGTCCTGGGTTCTATCCCCAGTATCACACACACACACAAACACACACCATGATATAGCAAGATTGGATCACTACAACTTAAATGTGAAAAAAATTAAAATGTAAAGTCAACATCTTTCTTTCTATTATCAGTTGACAGCATATTGGGGGTATTAACCAGTACAAGAGAGAAAGAAAAAGGAATAATATAGGAATGAAAAATATAAAGCAAGACACAAATTGTCTTCATTTTCAGATTACATAATTACATACTTAAAAAACCTAGAAGAGTAAATGAAAAACTACTAAAAACAAACTGAAAATTTAGCTAAGTAGCAGAATACAAAATTAAACACAGAAGTCATTAACCTTGTAGAAAACAGCCAGTTGATAGAAATAATGAAAGATCACATTTACAATAACAAAAAATAAAGAAAATTTTCTAGGTATAAATGTAACAATAAACATACAGACCCAACATGAGAAAATTATAAAATATCTCCAAAGACAAAGGTCAGTTTCAATCAAGTAGAAAGCCAAGTCACGTTTATGAGTAGGAAGATTAAATACCACATTGATTTACCCTACATCAATTTTAACAGGTAATACAATCAAATAAATGTGTGGTTAATTTTTTTCCAGACTTAAAGGATTGATTATAAAAGCAGGAATACCTAGAAAATCTTGGTAAAAGAAGGACTATGGGGACATAGCCCAGTCAAGTTTTAAATATAGTTGAGTTTTCATCATAAGGACTGTGGTGTGGATATGTGAATAAACAGATCAATGAAACATTACAGCAATCTAGAAGTAAATATAAAAGCAATCATCTATCTTCATTGTGGAAAAGGACTTTTTAAACAAGCAATATTGAGACAAATGTTTCAGCGATATGGTAAAAGGTAAAATTGTAACTATTCTTCAAACCATAATGTAGGAAAAATTCCAAATGGGCCAAGTACCTACATGTAAAAGCAAACCAAAACCAACAACAAGAAGCCAGGCGTGGTGGCACATGCCTGTGACCCCAACTACTCGGGAGGCTGAGACAGGAGATTTGCAGGTTCAAGGCAAGCCTCAGCAATTTAATGGTACCCTAAGCAATCTAGCGAGACCCTGCCTCAAAATAAAAAATAAAAAAGGCTGGGGATGGGCTGGGGATGTGGCTCAAGCGGTAGCGTGCTCGCCTGGCATGCGTGCGACCGGGGTTCGATCCTCAGCACCACATACAAACAAAGATGTTGTGTCCGCTGAAAACTAAAAAAATAAATATTAAAAAAATTCTCTCTCTCTTTAAAAAAAAAAAAAAAGGCTGGGGATGTGGCTCAGTAGTCAAGCTCCCCTGGGTTTAATCCCTGGTACCAAAACAAACAACTCTCCAAACCCTCACCTATGTGGCAAAAGAAAAAAGGGGGTGGGGTGGGTGGATTCCTTTAGAATCTGACAGTGGGAACACTTTCCTAACTGTGACTGAAAATCCGGCAGCCATGCAAAAAAGATGAATTTGACTTTATAAATATGACACAAACAAATCAGCCTTTTGAATGACAAAATTTACAAATGAAGAAAAAAGACAAATGGAAAACTAAGAAATAATAAGTAATTTTTTACCACAAAGGATTATTACTTCAATACATAATGAATGCCTAAAATTCAAGAAAGAAAAGATCAATAACACAATAGAAAAAAATGAGCAGAAGATAAAAACAGATAATATACAGAAAAATAAATTAAAATGACTCTTAGGTAAATGACAAGATTCTCAGTCGTGCTCATGGAATGAAAAATGCAAGTTAGAATTCCCCTGACATGCCATTGTTTATTGCTTAGCTTTACAAAGATCCCAAAACTTGACAAAAGTTTCTGTTGGTGACACTGTGAGGAAACAGACTGTGTTAGTTAGCTTTTTGTTACTGTGGCTAAATACCTGAGAAAATCAACTTAAGAGGAAGAAAGGTTTATTTTGTCTCATGGTTTCAGAGGTTACAGTCCATGATTGGGGCTGTGTGAGCACATTGCTGTGGAATGGTGTGGCAGAGCAAAACTGCTCATCTCATGGTAGCCAGAGAAAGAGAGAAACAAGAGAGAAGGAGGGGGAGAGGAAGGGGGACACGGAAAGAGAGAGGGAGAGAGAGAGAGAAAGAAAGAAAGGTCTAGTTCCCAAAGGACCCACTCTTTAACTAGTCCCACCTCCTACAGTTTCCACCACCTCTCAATAGTCCATTTAGCTGTGAATACATCAGTAGATTGATTCATTAATGAGGTTAGAGCCATTTGAATGCAAAATGGGAATCTGGTGCTAATGTAATAAAATGACACACATTTACCTTTTGAAGCAGAAATCTCCCTTGTAGGACTATCCCCAGAATACCTGGACAAAAATGAGGAGTGATGTAAGCACAAAGCTATTAACTGTAGAATTTATTCATTATGGTAAAGGGGTTGAAAACAACCCAGACATCCTTCAATGAGGAACTGGCTCACAACATTATGACTGCTGTTAGAGCCACACAATGGAGTAGTATTGAGCTATCAAACAAGTGAGGAATATCTGTGTACTGCAAAAAGTCAAAATCTGCAGAATATAGTATGGAAAAAAGGTAAGGTGCGTGAAAGTGTACAATATGCTAACTTTTGTATAAAATGGATTTATACCCATATTTGCTTATCTTTAAAGAAGAACAGAGGAAGAAAAAACAAAATGTTTAACAAAGGACTATACTTATGGAAGAAGGGAATGGAGAGTATATAGGGTACAGAAATAAAGTCATGGTCTCCCTGATTATACTTTTTTTTACCTTTATTTTATTTATTTTTATGTGGTTCTGAGGATTGAACCCAGGGCCTCGTACATACCAGGCGAGCACTCTACCTCTGAGCCACAATCCCAGCCACCCCCTCCTTTTTAAAATGGTTTTGATTTAGAAATCATGTAAATGACTTACATAACTAAAAAGCAAAGTAAAATCTAAAAGATTATAGAGCAATAAGATTTTATTAAGAGAGAAGTCTCATCAGAAAATAGTTGCTTTACAAAGTCAATATGGAAAAAAAAAAAGATAAGAACAAAGCCTTTCCCCCTTTATTCTTTCTAATTGCCAGGAGTGTGGACATGATGTCTGGAGGTATAGAAGCCATTTTGTAATCATGAGGATGAAAGCCACACAGGAAAAAAGATCTGGAAGGTAGGAGGAGTCACGACACCAGCATGGATAGCCCAGTTCCAGACACGTTACCGGAGAAAAATAAACCAGTTGCCTTTTGGAACCACTCTTATTTGATGCTGAATGCCACTTCAGTGGATGACTCAGTATTCAATTTTTTAAAACTAGAAAAAGTAGTATAATTTAAACATTAAAGAAGCAAGAGTCAAAAATTAATATGGAAATGGAGAAACAGCAAAAATGTACATCATTTCTTACAAAACCAAAATATTAACCAAGCTTTATTTTTCATAAAATGAGAGATTAAAACTAAACCATATTAGGAAGGAGTAAAAGAACCAAACCACTTGCATAGGAGAGATTTACTAAGTTGTGAGAATTGTGCAGCTGGAATGGAAAAGAGGGAGAGGTCAGGAAAATCCTAGTTATTCAAAATATGAACTGTCCTCTTTTTTAAGTAATTGGGATTATTGCTTTGATTTTTAGCCAATGCATAAAGAGAAAAATGTAACCCACCTACGCTGAAATTAGACATTCTAGGACCAAAGTATTTGGCTTCTCAGTGTGGGGCCCGTGGTTTAAATAGAGAGCCCTCTGGCGAGCAATGGAATAACAGGATCTGCTATTTGGCTGTGGTGAAGAGAGCTGAATGATGATCTCTAGATCAGGGCTTCCAGCCAAAAGGGAAATCTTGTCATTAGGACCCTTGATCATTTCTCTTTACCATTTACAGATGCCCACCATGTAGCACAGCTTCAGTGGAAACCCTTCCCAGAGAATGAACACAATGTGCACGCCCACCCTGGAGGATGCTGTGGTGCAGCCCTGTGGGAGGGGGACACAGATGCACTAAAATCAGAAGAATGAATTACAGTCAGCTCTAGGAAACCTAACCAGGATTCCTGAAGGGGTTTTGGGTCTGGTACACAAGGAGGGGAGAGAGATGACTTGATATGCAAGAGAGGGCTGGTCAGGAAAAAAAGCATACAAAGGCTAGAAATGTGTATGTGGAGAGAGGAATTAATTTCTTAGTGTCCTGGCCCCTAGTTTCTATAGATCATTCCATACTGGATGTTTGAATGTTCACTGACTTGGAATGAAACTCAGAACTATGCAGAGAGTGGAAGGAAAGAATGAATGAATGTAGCTAATCTATGTAAACAAGACTTTTAAAAATGTAAGTAAGAGCTATGTGGTATAAGTAAATGCAAAGAAAACCTCATAGGTACACATTATAACCAAACCACTGAAAACCAGACAGAGGAAATGTTAAGACAGAGAAGGATACAATATTTTCCGAAAAGCAACCAGACTCATAGCTAACTTCTCAACAGAAGCAATGGCGGGGCGGGGGCGGGGGGGGGGTCAAGTGCTATTCTGGAGTACCTGCTTACCTAGAATTCTATACCCAGTGGGAGGAAGGGTGCCAACACTAAAAATCTATCCTTTTAGCAATTTTCAAATATATAATAAAGTGTTATTAACTATATGACCATAATACACAATAATCTTTTGGATTTATTCTTCCTGTATAAGTGAACTTTTGTGACCTTTGGCTATCTCCCCAATATTCCATGCCCTGTCTCTCTGGTAGCTACCATTTTACTCTATTATCTGACTTTTTAGATTCCACTCATAAGTAAGAGTATGCAATATTTGTCTTTATATGCCTGGCTTATTTCACTCAACATAATATCTTCCAGGTTCATTCATATTATAAATGACAAGATTTCCTTATTTTTAAAGGTTGACTAGTCTTCCACAGTGTATATATACTTCACTTCTTTTATCCATTTCTCCATCGACAGACATTTGGGTTGATTCCACATCTTAGCTATTATAAATAATGCTGAAATAAACACAGGAGTAATGTCTCTTTGGCATACTGATTTCGTATAGTTTGGATATATCTCTAGAAGCAGAATTTTGGGTAATAAGGCATTTCTATTTTTAATTTTTGGAGCCTCTACATTGTTTCCATAATGGCTGTCTTTATTTACATTCTAACTAACTCTGTATAGAGTTCCCTTTTCTCCCATCCTCACCATAATTGTTAATATTAGTCTTTTTGTTAATAGCCATTCTAACAGGTGGGAAGTAATATCTCATTGTGGGTTTAATTTGTATTTCTCTAATGATCAGTAATCGCTTTTTCATATACCTATTGGCCATTTGTACACCTTTTAAAAAGAAGTGTCTATTCAGGTCTGTCATGGTTTGGATGTAAGGTGTCCCCCACATTATCACCATCTTAAAAATTTCAAGTCTTGCAATCAGTGAACACAGGGTGCCTTTCCATTCATTTAGGCTTTCTTTTTTTTCCATTAATGTTTTATAGTTTTCCATAAAAGTCTTTCATTGGGCTGGGGATGTGGCTCAAGCAGTAGCGCACTCGCCTGGCATGAATGCAGCCTGGGTTGGATCCTCAGCACCACATACAAAGATGTGTCCGCCGAAAACTAAAAAATGAATATTAAAATTCTCTCTCTCTCTCTCTTTAAAAAAAAGTCTTTTATGTATTTGGATAAATTTATTCTAAATATTTTATTCTGATCTAGGAACCGATTTTCTTAATGTTCTTTTCAGATAATTAGTAGTGTATGAAATACAATTGATTTTTGCTTATTGATTTTATACACGGCCACTTTGATAAGACACAATTTGCTAAGATGTACTTCGCAACCTGATCGGGGAAATAAATAAATTGAACACATTCAATTGAATGCATTCTCCTGTTCTTTCCTGGGGAATATACTACAATTTGGATTTTAGCCAAATGTTCTGACTCTAGAGCTCATGCTTTAAGTCTCTGTGTGATCATTTCCCAATGTTAAGTATTCCTACTTAGGAAATGAATGTTTTTACACTTATTAAGATCTTGCTTAATATCAAAATAATTTCATAGGTTTCCTTATAGCTAATTTACTTCTTATCACATTTATTTTTATTTCATAATATATCAGTAAGAGGCATTGAGTTATTTTAAAATTTTAATTAATTTATTTTTTCTTTTATAAATTGATTTTTTAAAAAATAAATTACAGCGGAATACATTACAATTTATAATTGGCTATTATTAGAAAAAAAGATAAAACTATTCTCTCAACGTATTTATTCTATATCTTGTCTTTTCTTAGTTCTAATAAACTTTGAGTCTCTTGAACTTTCTGGGTCTATAATTATCCTCTCAAATAATGATTATTTTGGTATTTCTCTAAACTTAAACAATCATTTTCCTTTTCTTTTGGACTAACTAGCCTCTCTCAAAGTCTATGGAATAATAACGATGAAAGTGGTGATCATTCTCTGAGTTTTGATTTTCAGCATAAATGGTTTTGGTTAACGAAACATTTTCTATTCATTTATTAATATATTGTCATATTAAGGAAGATTTTTTTAAAAAATATTTATTTAGTTTTTAGTTTTAGGTGGGCACAATATCTTTATTTTACATTTATGTGGTGCTGAGGATTGAACCCAGTGCCCTGCGCATGTTAAACAAGAGCTCTACCACTGAGCAACAACCCCAGCCCAAGGAAGATTTGCTTTAGTTCTACTTTAGTTAGCACATTTGGAATGCATCTCTCTCTCTCTGGTGACAGAATCATATATTCTGTTTTTTCCTATTACTTTGATAAGTTATTTGGCAGAATTCTGATATTAACCCTGTGCAGGCCTTCAAACCTCCAGTGGCCAATCTTACTCATGAAAATTGACATAAAATATACAAAGGCAAAAAAAATGGAATTTACGATGTATAAAATGACTCAGTTAGATATATCTCTAGAAATGCAAACTTGGTTTGAGGTTAACATTTCATATAGATGCAATGCAATTCCAGTCAACGTCATTTGTGAAACTTGACAAGCTAATTTTAATATATGTTTAAGAAAAGCCAAAGCACCTCTAAAGAAGAATTGGATAAATATGTCTTATCAAACAGTGGGCTGTATTAGGTATAACACCACTGTGACCTCAAAAACTCAAGTGTTAAGACTTGGTCCTCAGTGCAGCAATGTCCAGAGGTGGGGTTTTTGGAAAGTGATTGAATTATGATGACTCTAACCTCATCAGTGAATTAATCCATTTGATGAATTATTAGTTTGAATGGACTACTGGGATGAGGTGGAAATGATGGGTGGGTGGGGCGTGGTTGGAGTAAGACAGTCACCTGGGGTGTATTCTTGAGGTTTGTATCTTGTCCCTGGCCTCTTCCCCCTCCCCTTCTTGGCAGCCATGAGCTGAACAACTTTCCTCTTCCACCTGCTTCTGCCATGATGTTCTGTCTCACCTCAGCCCCCAAACAAAGGAGTGAGCCAACCATGGACTGAAACCTCTGAAACCATGAGCTGAAATAAATCTTTCCTTCTCTTATTTGTTCTTGTCAGATATTTGGGTCACAGTGATAAAAAAAGTGACTAACAAAATGAGGAAGGATGGGTTTTTCAATAAACAGTACTTGGATAACTGAGTGTCTAGATGAAAATAAAATTGATCTCTATATCATAGCATCTGAAAACTCAGCCCTCCAAATTATATAATATGTGGGAAAGGCAAATTTCTAGGGCCAAAAGAAAACGACAGGAGCAAGGGGTGGATTTCTCTAAAGAATTTAATTCTAACTTTAAAGATATTTCCCACAGGGTACCTAGAATTGAGGACAGTGCCTCATTCAAGTGAAATACTTAGGTAAAGAACTCAGTATTAGGAGTAAAAAGAACCATATCAACTGAGACCCAAGAAAACAAAACAAAACAAAAAAAACCTCAGGGACAAATTATTAATCACAATGGTGGCATAAGATCTTAAAGAAAGAACAGATTTGGGCTCAGATAGCCATACTGTTCTCTGCACAGCTTGGCTCCAAGTATTCAAAGGGGATGTCTAGTTGCTCATTCTAGGCCACAATTGCCCTTTCCACGTTGTCCAAATATGTTTAAAATTGCATTAGCACAGCCTTGGCTCCGGGGTTTGAGAAATATTCCTCTTCGTGATGCCCTAGGGCCACCTGAAACAAAAAGAAATAATGAATTTTTCTCCTAGTTCCAAGACACAGGGATGCAGAATGGAGCCATTACCTTGATGTTTCTCCTTTAGTTGTTAGTATCCCCAGGTGCAGAGGTCCCCACTCACCATGTCTGGCTGCCATCAACTCAGGAGCCATGTACTGGTCATTTGAAGATGGGTCTGCCAGATATCACCTCATCACTGTGGCCATTTTCACAACTTCCTTTGTTATGGATGGGGGCATCTGCATTGAGCATGGGGTATTGGGAACCCAAGCAAGCCAGTTGAACTGGGGTTGGGGAGAGAATCTGAATGTATCGCAATCTGATTTTAGGACACTAACTTTCCTAATTCTCCTTCAAGCATTCCCTAGCCAAGATACCTGCCCTCAGGGACCTTGGCTTCAGTTGTTCATACCTGTCCCTGGTTGATGGCTGAATGTTGGGCAATGCGTATGAAGATGCATATGGTAAGGAAATGACAGAGCTGATCTGGAGACTGGAAGGAGACAGGAAAACCTAGGAGAAGACCTGAACAGACACTTCTCAGAGGAGGATATACAATCAATCAACAAGTACATGAAAAAATTGCTCACCATTTCTAGCAGTCAGAGAAATGCAAATCAAAACCACCCTAAGATACCATCTCACTCCAGTAAGACTGGCAGCCACTATGAAGTCAAACAACAACAAGTGCTGGCGAGGATGTGGAGAAAAGGGTACACTTGTACATTGCTGGTGGGACTGCAAATTGGTGCGGCCAATTTGGAAAGCAGTTTGGAGATTCCTGGGAAAGCTGGGAATGGAACCACCATTTGACCCTGCTATTGGCCTTCTTGGACTATTCCCTGAAGACCTTAAAAGAGCATGCTACAGGGATACTGCCACATCGATATTCATAGCAGCACAATTCACAATAGCTAGACTGTGGAACCAACCCAGATGCCCTTCAATAGATGAATGGATAAAAAAAATGTGGCATTTATAAACCATGGAATACTATGCAGCACTAAAAAATGACAAAATCATGGAATTTGCAGGGAAATGGATGGCACTAGAGCAGATTATGCTTAGTGAAGCTAGCCAATCCCTAAAAAACAAATACCAAATGTCTTCTTTGATATAATGAGAGCAACTATGAACAGAGTAGGGAGGAAGAGCAGGAAAATAAGATTAACTTTAAACAGAGACATGAGATGGGAGGGAAAGGGAGAGAAAAGGGAAATTGCATGGAAATGAAGGGAGACCCTCATTGCTATACAAAATTACATATAAGAGGTTGTGAGGGGAATGGGAAAATAATCAAGGAGAGAAATGAATCACAGTAGATGGGGTAGAGAGAGAAGATGGGAGGGGAGGGGAGGGGGGATAGTAGGGGATAGGAAAGGTAGCAGAATACAACAATTACTAATAGGGCATTATGTAAAAATATGGATGTGTAACCGATGTGATTCTGCAATCTGCATTTGGGGTAAAAATTGGGAGTTCATAACCCACTTCAATCTAATGTATGAAATATGATATGTCAAGAGCTTTGTAATGTTGTGAACAACCAATAAAAAATAAAAATAAAAATAAAAAAATAAAAAATGTGAAAAAAAAAACAAAAGGTTCACCATTATTTTCAGATTCTACATTGCAACTAACCCTTGTGTGGGGGGGTGACAGCTACTGAGTAAAAAAAAAAAAAAAAAAAAAAAAAAGAAAGACTGATGTTTATAAGTTGTCAGCCTCAGAGGTAAGAGGAAACTAAATGTTGATGTCTTAGGATGTTGATCCCTTAGAATCATTGAGTATTCATTTGGTTATTCAAAATGTATAGAACTACTATGTGCCAGGCATTCTCTAGGCTTTGGGGATATGTTTGTACATAAAACAGATAAAAATCTCTTCCTTCTTTTACTTTAGATTTTAGTAGGAAAGACAGATAATAAACAGAATAATTACACATAACGTGTTAAGCAGGAAAAGGGAATATGAACCGTCAGGGAGAGGTAGTTAATAATTTTAAAAATTCATGGGAAGTATTGCTAAACTCTTCGAGCCCTGGGAATCAGCCCTGGCTCTGTTGCTGACCGATGGCATCACCTTGCACCAGTTGCTTTGCTTCTTCGAGCTTCCATATTTTTTCTCCGAAATTGGGGATGATAGTTGCCTTAAAAAATGAGGTAACCTATGTAAAGCCCCTTAGTATATTGTGACTGTCATTATGGTAGAATTTGGAGGGTGAGGAGGTCTAATAGGCTGTGTGGTAAATAGGTCAAATACTCTGTTGTTTAAAATCAAAGGATAAAGCAAACAGAGGGAAAATAGTAAACAATTTTAATAGGCATTTCCCAAGGAGACTATCCAAATGTATTAAATCAAAGAAAAGGTACTCAGCCCAACTAATCATTGAGGCAATACAACTTACACTCACAGTGTGATAACATTATATACCTATCAAAGTGGCTAAAGTAAAATAAAAAAGATATTTTTTCATTTATTTGAGGGACATGACTATAATGTACACCCTGCTGGAAGGTGGGAAATTGGTACAACCATTTTGGAACTTTCAGTAGCTGCTAAGACTGAAGATGCACATACCCTATGACCCATTATTTTCACCTCTAGGATCTTCAGGAGCATATGGAGAATAGAGACCAAACTGAGAAGTATTACAGAAATTTTGGTACTGGAAAGGCTGATGGGGTGGTGTGGGGTTGGTGGGAGAAGGCAGAGTTTTAGATCCTTCAAGGTAAGATTCTACTCCATGGGAAGGGTATTGATTATTCATCTGTGTATCTGGTATTGATTATTTATCTGTGTATCTGGTTAAAATAGCTCCAAAAATTCTGATAGATGTCCCACAGAACCAGAAGAATTCAAGGGATTGCTCTTAGGTATGAAGGGTCTAGTCTGGTCGATGGGTATTAGAAAGATATGGTTATGGGGAGAGGTCAAGAAAGGCCATTTGTTCTTCAGAGCCTAAAATATGGGATGGGGGTACTGAAGATAATAGCCAGATCCCAGAGAGGAGGGTGGCTTGTCAGCCTCAAGGATCAGGGCACTAACTTCAGGTTTGAGCCAGAGTATATGTAGTACCGGGATTGCATCTAGAAATGACCTTGCACTCTGGAGAGTGTGCAGAATGCCTAGACCTTCTGTGCCTGCTGGATGGTAGGCAAGAAAAGGGAAAGCAGTCAGGATGGGTCATCATAGGCTTTGGTGGGAATCTTTTCCCATCTATATCTTCAGGCAGGAAAATAGGGAACCATGAGACAGACATGAGCTCCAGCACAGACTAGACAGAATCCCTCACTGGCTGTCATTGTGGCCTCATTGTGCCCCAGATCATGGCAGGTTATAGGCATCTGTGACTAGGGTGGGGTTAGGAGTAGGGTTGATGGCCAGGTTCTCTGAGGAAGACAATTCTTGAGATCTAGAATTGTCCTGAGTCTTAGGGGGCTGTAGATTTAGATGCTTTCATGTGTAGAGGGAGGGTTAGTGTACTGTCCCAGAGGGGCAGAGCTGGGAAGAGACAGGCATTATTGAGGAACTCCTGTCTATGGAATGGGCTTTACCATTGTCTAGGGCCTGGCACAGCCCCACCTCAGTGATCTCCCAACACTAGGCCTGAAGTTCAGGGTCCCCCACTCATGACATTATCCCTCTGGTGGAAGAGGTGGAAAAACCTTTCTGCCCAGAGAAAGGAGCTGAGTTCTCTGATGGCAGGAAGCTCCAGCCTGATCTTTATACCTCTAATCTGGCATCTGCCCAGCTGATTCTCACTAGTACCTGGGTCAGATTCTACCAGACTGGCTCCTTGGAGTTTTGACATGCTGACACAAAGGAAGGAGATGTAGGTCAATAGTTCCAGGAATTCCCTATACAAGGTTGCTAGCCACACTTCTTAACATACTTCCTGCTTCTACCAGATCCATGGTTTACCCACTCACAGCTTTCCCAGCCTAGGCTCCCTTCTCTACCCCAGCCTCTTCCTTTTCACCCACCCAGTGTCTTCTCACTTTTCTTCATCTCTCCCCTGGATGGAGATATTTGATCCTCCCCTCTGGATCTTGTTTTCATTTTGTATTTGCCCCATGCTGACCTCAATCCAGAACTCTGCCCTTCCTCTCCCACACCCCCATTTTCAGCTATACCTAAAGCTGAATTCCCATCTTTACCCTAACCTGGATTTTTCTCCTGATTTAATTATCTCTGACATTTTTTTCCCTAGCTCATAAGTTTAAATCATTTTGTCCTCTTCTGTTATATCTAAAATGTCATATAGATTTTTGAAACCTTTTTTTTAAGAAAGCACAATCTTATTTTGCCATTTTTTTTCTGCAAAGAAGTATATCGTGGATTCACTGTTTATAAGATCATTGTATTTTTACATTAGTATGATAGCACCCAGCCTGTAAGCTCTGAGGGGTTGCAACAGCTTAGAACTCTGATCTTTCTCTTTAGTCTTGAACCCAGGCATGCTGTAGCTACCATTTCCTCCCAACCAATGTCTGTGTTTCCCCTTACATTCTGTAACTACCACACTCACACAGATTCTTTATCCTCCTTTGTCTTGGGCACTTTCTCCTTGCCCTCCCCTTTGGTCTTCTACTTAAAGAATCCTCAGTTGGGGTGGAATTTTCATCAGTACTGCAGTCCCAGTCTCTTTCACTTATTCTGGAAATTATTCTCTGGTAGTTTTTTTCTTTCTTATGAATACCACCTGCTTTTCTATATAAATGGTATATATTCCTAAAGCAGAAGCAACATTTTTGTTTAACAAATTGTTTCTACTCTAATCTAGATCCATTGCTAGAGAATTTCAGAGGGTTGACTTAGAATACATGCTGAATAAGTTGACCTACTAGGACAGATAGCATCTTTCTGTATTACTTTTTAAAACTGCATGTGATGACCCACATGGTTACTCTATTTTTTTATCTTTTGAGAACTAATATAGTGTTTTCTTTAGCAGCTACACCATTTTATGTTCCCACCAGCACTGCATAAGGGCTCCAATTTCTCCACATTCTCACCAACACTTGTTTCCTTCCTTCCTTCCTTCCTTCCTTCCTTCCTTCCTTCCTTCCTTCCTTCCTTCCTTCCTTTCTTTCTTTCTTTCTTTCTTTCTTTCTTTCTTTCGGATTGAACTCAGGGGTACTTGACTCGACCAGTGAGCCACATCCCCAGTCCTAGTTTACATTTTATTTAGAGACAGGGTCTCACTGAGTTGCTTGGCACCTTGCTTTTTGTTGAGGCTGGCTTTGAACTTGCAATCCTCCTGTCTCAGTCTCCAGAGCTGCTGGGATTACAGGTGTGTGCCATTGTGCCAGCCCTGTTTAACAAAAAGTAAGTAGTGTGAGGTGATATCTCATAATATCTCATGCCCCAGTGGATGCCTGAAAGTGTGGATAATACTGAGCCTTATAAACACTATGTTTTTTTCCTCTAACACACACCTATGAAAAATTTTAATTTATAAGTTAGACACAGTAAGAGATTAACAACTTAATAAAACAGAACAATTATAAAAATGCTGTAATAAAAGTTATGTGAATGTAATATCTTTTTCTTTATGTATTCTACTGTATTCATGCTTCTTTTTCTTGTGATGATGTGAGATTATACAATGCCTATGTGATGATATTAAGTTAGATGAATGACAGGTATTATGACATAGGCTTAAACTACTATGTAAGGGTTACTTGAACAAACACAAGCACTGTGATACTGGGACAGTTAATCTGAAAATTGAGACAGCTATTAATGGACTAATAAGTGGGTAGCATATATTGTATGGATATACTGAACAAAGAGATGGTTCACAGGTTAGAGGGAGCAGGACAGTTTAAGATTTTGTCATGATCCTCATAATGTGACTTAAATCTTATGGATTATTTCTTTAATTTCCCATTTAATATTCTTATACTATATATGACCGTGATAACTGAAACTGCAGATAAGACTACCGTGTTGTGCTGTTGTTGGGCAGAATGTTCTGTATTAATAAGGTCAAATTGAGTGTTGTTCAATTTTTCTTTATTTCTACTGATTTCCTATCCTATTATTCTATCAGTTTTTTTGAAAAAAGAACATTAAGCCTATAACAATTGTGGATTTACCTATTTCTTTCCATCAGTTTTTAAATGTATTTTGGAACTCTTGTTTGGGGCATATATATTTAGGATTGTTTATCTTCCTGATTGATTTCTTCCACATCATGAAATGCCCCTCTTTATCACTGGTAATATTCTTTGTTCTTTGATACTAATAGAGCAACTGCACATTCTGTTCATTGGTGTTCGTCATATATTTTCCCAACTTTTAAAACACATTTTTATCTTTATATTCAGCATGGGTTTCTTGTAGACAGCATGGAGTTGGGTCATATTTTTGAAAATTGATAAACTTTGTCTTTTTATTGAGGTAACAATTCACAAAATATAATTTAATAATTTTAAAGGATAGAATTCAGTATAGTCAGAATCTTGTGTAATTATGTTGATCTAATTCCTCAACATTTTCATCACCCTGAAAGGACATTAAGTAGTCAGGACACATTTTTTCTTTCTCTAAAACACTTGAGACCACTAATTTGCTTTCTATAGATTTAATTATTTTGGACATTTCATATAAATAGAATAATACAATGTGTGATTTTTTGTCTAGATTTTTAAATTTTACCTAAAGTTTTCAAGGTACATACACGTTTAGTTTGTACCAATATTCACACTTTTTATTTCTCACAATTTACTTGTTCATGATACTAGGTTGTTTACCCATTACTCTGTATTTTGTTGGTTATATCCATGTCATGTTTTTAAACAAGAAATTTGTGTTTTATATTTCCTGTAAATTACTAGCTGTATCTATAGACCTGATGAGAATCACAGGTGATTTTTTTTTTTTTTTTTTTTGCCAAGTGACTTTATAGGTGGTGCTAAACATTTCCATCAGGGCTAAAGTCTGGAAATTCTTCATTTTATGAATTTAGTTATCATAAATAATCATCTTTTACATTTATTATTTTTGGGGGGTTTTGCAAGATATTGAGTATTTTAAGCTGAATGGTATCTCCTCAAATCAATGCATTGAAGATCAAACCTCGGTACTTTGTAATAGGAATATATATTTGGAGATAGGAAATTTAAGGAGATGAAGCCTGAATAGTGGGCCCTAATACAATACTTATAAGAAGAGAAAATTAGGACTCAGGAAAGGACATCAGGAGCACATGTGCACAGAGGGAAGACCAGGTGAGGAGGCAGTAAGAGAGTAGCCATCTGCAAGCCAAGGACAGAGGCCTCACCAGAAACCAACCCTATTGGCATCTTTATTTTGGACGTACAGTCTCCAGAACTGTGAGAAAATAAACTTCTGTTCTTTAAGTCACCCAGTCTATAATATTTTGTTACGGCAGTCCTAGCAAACTAACACAAAAGTATTCTGATTTCATCACTCCTACTTTGCTTATTAGCTAGATTATATCTAGGAAGTGTAATCTTATATTTAAAATGCTGGATTGGAAACAGGAAAGGCCATTGATTTGGATTTGATTTAAAGTTATTCACATCCTTAATTTATTGCTGAGTCAGAAACAGAAGGATTAAAAAGGGGTACAAAAACCCAGGCATATGTATTTGGCACAAAGTGAAGTATTGTGGTTTGATGAGTCCTTTTTCTTGTGGAGTCTTGCTGAATGTTCAGTGCTTAATGTCCTCATGCAGAATGAATAATCCATCAGCAGAGAAGCCTGGAATAATCATCTTTTTTTTTTTTTTTTTTACTTTTAGGGCTTTAGAGTGGTAGAATAGAATAGAAAATTCTCTTGATACTTGGGAATTTGCATTATTATCATGTAAATAAATTTTTGTTGTGCCACATGTATATACTTCTCTGTTCTACTTATTTCTTTACCATTAGTCTCAGAACAGACTTGGACTTGTGATGCCACACCTTGACAAGGGACTTAGACATTAATTTATATTCAATAGAAAGCTATTGGAGGACTAATAAGTGGCTAAGATCCTACTTTGTACTGGAGGAGACAATCTGCCATGGGTACTTAGTGCCCATAAACATTCTTGCTGATTGTGACACGTCCTGGGTCCTCTTTTGTTAGGTTGTGCCTAAGGGTTATGTTTGTAGAGAGAAATCTTGAAGATGAGGAAATATTCTGTGTTCTCCAAGACACAGGAGAGACTTATTGTTATTTACTGTAAAACTGGTGAGTCCCCTAAAATAGGTGGTCTTCTCTTGTAACATGCTCATGGAGGCCCATCTGGGTCACCCCATGAAAACTGGGGCCAGGAGGAACCAATGTGAACATGAAGCTCCAAGCATTACTTTTCTGTGAATAATTTCTTTTTCTCTGAACCAGGGGTCTTGTGTTTTTTTGCCAGCTTCCTTAAAACAGTAATGGACTGATGAGCTTATAAGTAGGGTAAAATTCCAGATCCTTCCACCTATCCAGTTTTTTATATGTTCACTCATCAGTGAAAAGAAAAAAAAATAATAACTCCATGTGAAGATACTGGAAAAAATGTTCTGAAATTGTTTTTGGAAAACAATTTTATAATATCTATTAATAAAAAAGCATATATGCCATTTTACTCAGATATATCATTGCTGGAAATCTATGCTATAAATATAAATACTCTGCATAAAAATATAAAAGTACTCATTAATGCACTCATAAGAGTTGTGACTGTTAGTAACAAAATAAACTAAACAACAAACTCTTAGGAAAAAATTTAAAGTTAAGGAAAAGAATAATTATATCTCTGCCTGATCTGAATATTCTTATCATATAGTTAATTCCCATGATACATAGTTAATTATATCATGTATTATTAAAAGCAAGTTCCAAGAAAAAACATTGTAGTGTAACCTCAATTTTTTTTTGTGGGAGAAATCACCAAAACCACGTATAAATGATTCTTCACACAGAAAAAAGTGAAGTAAGGAGACACACTAATCTATTGAAGATGATGACATCTCTTGAGGTAGGTTTTGGGGTAGAAAACAAAAGAGGAAGGTGAACACATAAGCTGAATTATTCCCCACCCAAACTTTTGTGTAAGAACATGACTGTATTTCAGGGTAAGGGTTTCAAAGAGTAATTAATGTAAAATGAAGGTGGGCTAATCCAATCTGATTAGTGTCTTTATAAGAAGAGGAGATTAGGACACAGACACCGACAGAAAATAAAGACATGAATACACAGGAAGAAGACCTTCATCAGATGAAGACCTTCTGATGAAGACACTGATCTTTTTCTTTCTTCCTCAGGAAAAAAACCAAACCTGCTGACATCTTGCTCTTGGAGTTTAGGCAGCAGAACTATGAAGAAATACATTTCTGTTGTTTAAGCCACCCAATCTACAGTATTTTTGTTATCCTAGTTATAGCAAACTATGTACCTAGTTTCTGTGTTCACTCCACCCTTCTTTGTCAACCCTGATGCTAACTTGAACTCTGCTTCATAGGGACCAGGTACCATAGTCCTAGAGCTGACCCAGAGAACAGGGCCCTCTTTGTTTATTCCTAGTCACAATCATGTTCTTTAACTCCACATTCTTATTTTGCTTGCTATTGGAAGCTCACATTTTTTCTCATTTTATTTTACAGGAAATCCAACTCTTTCAAACCATCTATTATTTTAGTAGCATAAAGTAAAGGCTCTGTTAAATGTCCATTAACAAGATTGGTTCTTTGCCATAACCTCTTCTCCAGCACTAGGAGGTGAAAGAAAGTAGAGGTTTATTTTTCCAGTGATAGAATTCAAGAGCCCCCCCCAACTCCCCTACCATTTTCAATGAATAAGTGGCTACCTTCAGTTTTCTGGTGGAAGTTAAAAAAATCTTATTTAAATCTTAAAAAATCCTGTAAGGTATTATTATTTTTGTGTGGTAGCATTATTGTCCACCCTTTTGAATAAAAACATTAAAGTTTAAGTAGGTGAAGGAAGATCCCCAAAGTCACCCAACATGCATGTGGATGATTTCAGAAAGTGTCATGAACACCCACCATGTTCATAATATCCTTTTCACCCATTCTTTGTTTAACCTATGAGTGTTGGTTTCTGCCCTACATTTCTCTACTGAAACTTCTAAAACTTTCTCATGATTCGTTGATTCTTAAATTTCTAGGTGATCATACTTGTAAAGTTTATGCTATTTTGACTTTTGTGTCTTTAACCTTGGCTACCAAGAGATGTACTTGTTCAGATTCATTGACAGCAGATATTCTCTCTAGTTTTAATTCAAGGCCCTGGTGTCCAGTGAGCAGAGACAGTTCTTTTCCATAAATCCACATCTGTTTCTCTATCTTCTCCAATCCTGGAATTCCTTATATATTATGGTGGAATTAAACCAATTCTTAGAATAGTTGAATATACTATCCATTGTTTATCTCTGTACCCTCCAAGCTTTAATCACAAAATAAAGGTCTGCTGTTAGTATATTCTCCAAAGCCTGAGCTTATATCCTGCTACATATTTTCTAATTGAAACAATAACAGTAGGGTCCCCTTCATGTGATAAATATAAACCCAATTTACAATTCTAAATCTTGAATGTTTTCTGTACAGAAGTAACTATGACACCGATCTAGTTGTAATTATAACAAATCACCTTGCATAGAAATTTGTTTCAGGGTTATGATAAATAAACTTTAAACTTTATTTTTTTAAATCTTTTTTTAATATTTATTTTTTAGTTTTTTTAGGTGGACACATTCGTTTGTTTTTTATTTTTATGTGGTGCTGAGGATCAAACCCAGTGCATGCTAGGCAAGCATTCTACCACTGAGCCACAACCCCAGCCACTAAACTTTATTTTTGCTTTCTTGTTTTTCCTTGATTTTTAAAATTTATTGGTTCTTTATAATTATACATGATAGTAGAATCCATTTTGATGTAATTATGTAAGCATGGAATATATCTTATTCTAGTTAGGATCCTATTCTTGTGGATGTTCACAATGGTGGGATTCACTGTTGTGTTTTCATATATGTATATAGGAAAATTATGTCAGATTCATTCCACAGTCTTTTTCCCCCTATTCCCCATCCCTTCCTTCCATTCCCCATTATCTAATCTACTGAACTCCTATTCTTTCCCTCACCATTCCCCCACCCCTTATTGTGGGTTAGATTCTACATATCAGAGAAAACATTAGACATTTGGCTTTTTGGGACTAGCTTATTTCACTTAGCACAATAGACTCCAGATCCATCCATTTTCTGGCAGATGTCATAAAATCATTCTTCTTTATGACTGAATATATGTATGTATATATATATATATATATATATATATATATATATATATATCACATTTTCTTTACCCATTCATTCTTGATTTTTTTAATAAAATGATATTCCTTTAGGTATTAGATCACTCTTATTTTCTATATCTCTTGTAACATCATTTGTTTCATCAATTCTAAGTCCACTCTCAGGAGAGATTTAAATGTGTATCTTTATATGAAAATCTATCTGAAGTCTTGAGAATATTTTTATAACATCTCCCATTTGAATAATATTTTGTTGTGTATACATTTTTTTAAAATTGCCATATTAGCTGATCTAAATAATTTTGGGAAAAGGATTTTACAAAAGTCTAGAGAAGTATACATAAATGACTATATTTGAGTTAATTAAGTAGTTCCTATGGTGTTATAGGTTAACAGTTCCGAAGTCATCACATTTATATACAGGGATTGAACAATTAAATAAATGGAGAGGAGATGGCAGGAGCCATGCTTCTTACTTTTAGAATAGGGGTTATATGTAAGCAAGAGGATGAGAACTGAATGATCCTGCAGTAATAAATTTTAATTAGAAATAATCAGTATGAACTCATAATATAATACATATAGAAATATATGTATATACATAAATATATATTTTATTGCTCTATAAGTTGAGAGGGCTAGAATGAGTGGCATTCCGGTAGCCATGAGCTCACTCAGTGTCCAGATCTTGGTTTCTAAAACCAGTATTGGATTAAAGGAACTTAAGTTCTTTGGAGAAATAAATGAATCTTGGACTAGGGCAGAAAATGAAGAAGATTATCTTCTAGTGCCAGAAATTAAGGAAGCTCCCCCAAATACCCACAATGATAGGATATATCAAAGAGATGCAGGATCCAACCACAGGACTTACCATGCCCAATGCTGGAACAATTTGAGCAACAAAAATAAGTAAAGCCCCATTGGACTAAAACCCAAACTATAAAACAAATACCTTCAAGTCCAAATGAACCTAAATAAATGATTGAATAAATAAGTGGAAAGAGTAGATAATTTCCCACACAGAAAAATTCCAAATAATTCATGCATATTTGCCTTCAAGTAAATGGATAATTCCCACTTATTATATGTGAGCTACAAAAAGTGTTCCTTTCAAAGATTACTATAGGGAAAGGGTGGGGGAAAGTAATTTTAGAGAGGAGAAATCTGATAAACATCTTGGCTAATGTTAACAGTATCTGACATCAAGATTAGTAAGTCATGTTTAAAGTATGTTTCCTTAATATAATATAAGAATAGCTTTTTACATCTATGTCCTTCCCAAAGACCCATAATTCCTGACTAATCAGGGAAACACTCAACAGGTCTGGGGTTGTGGCTCAGTGGTAGAGTGCTTGCCTAGCATGTGTGAGGCACTGGGTTCGAGTCTCAGCACTGCATATAAATAAATGAATAAGATAAAGCTCATTAACATCTAAAAATATATTAAAAACAAGAAAAACACTCAACAAATTCAAATCATTAAATGTTATATCATCAATCATTTAAACCTCTCCAGTGGGGGCAGCATATGCCTGTAATTCCAGTGGCTCAAGAGGCTGAGAAAGGAGGATCACAAATTCAAGTCTAGCCTCTCCAACTTAGCAAGGCCCTAACTAATGAGAACCTGTCTTGAAAAGAAAAAAAAAAAAGTTGTGCTCCATTTTTGTATAATGTGTCAAAATGCATTCTACTGTTATGTATAACTAATTAGAACAAATTAAAATAAAAAGAAAATAAAAGGGCTGGGATGTAGCTCAGTGGTTGAGTGCCCCTGGATTCAATCCCTGGTAACAAAAACAAATAGGCAAACAATAACAGGGGATAAAACCATAGAAAGTCTGAGAAATCTTCACAGACAATAGAAGCCTAAGAATTCATAAAGACTAAATGTCTTTAAATATCATGGATAGGATCCTGGCAGACAAAAATAAATTGGATAACAGACAACAAAATCCTGAATAAAGAATAGACTTTAATAATAATGTATCCACATATGTTGAATAATTTTAACAAATGTACCATACTAATATAAAATATTCACAAGAGGATAAACTGGGTGTGGGTATATACTGGTTGTGGGAATGCTCTCAGATATCTTAGTAATTCTTCTGTGAATCATAATATTCTAAAACAAATTTATTTTAAAAATGTACTCCACTACATTATAGTGTTCAATGTAGGTGCCAAAAATTGGAAAATTCTAAATCTTCTCTATTTCTAAATCTTTGGCTCTACCTCTTTGGAAGCCTTTAGAATGTTCTCTTTATGTATGATATTTTAAAATTTGCTTTAATATTTTCAGGTGTGGGTGATTCTATCTCTTTTTTTTTCCCCCTCTGGATAAGCCCTTTGGGTGTGATGTCTTTACCCTTATCTCATGCCTTCTTGAAGAGTTGCTCATTGCAAAACTCCACCAAGTGGATGGGTTCTTCAGTTCAATCCATCCTATTATATGCATCTAGTGCATTCTTTGGGTCAAATGTTTTATATTTTTCATATAAAATGTTGTACAATCATTTCTTATGTTTGTTCATATACTGTCTTTCCTTATCTTCTTAAGTATACTTATGATGCTCATTTTAAACTGTCTAATAATTCTGCTTCAGCAGAAAGAGTTGTTTGTTTTGTGTCTTTCTTTTACAGTATATCCTCAGATGTTTACTTTAACTTTTGAGCTTATGTTATTCCAGGTAGATTAGCTATGTTGCCTAGAAATATATATCAAGGAAGGGTGAAGACCAAGGGCTGATTTTCAGTTTCCTCAAGTTTAAGAAATGGAAAGATAAACACCAACACAGGAAACCTTAGACACCACTTTAGCTAATGCATCACTACATAATTTCCCTTATAGAAATTTTATCATTAAACCCTTAGGAAGAAAAACATTGTGAAAAGACAACTTCTCCAGTGTGTTATTCAACACCTTGGTGTTTCAGTGGCATAGGGTTAGAAATATTTCAAGAATCTGGTCAACTTTCACATTTCTTTTTTTAAAAAAGTATTTATTTTTTAGTTGTAGTTGGACACAATACCTTTATTTTTATGTGATGCTGAGGATTGAACCCAGGGACTTACACATGCCAGGTGAGCGCTCTACTGCTGAGCCACAACCCCTGCCCAAACTTCACATTTCTTTATCAACTCAAAAGCACTGGGCAACTCAATAGCGATCTGTAATTTTGCTTGTTACTCTGGGACATGAGGATAATTAAGCTTGCCCAGATAATGTAGGGAAGAGACAAGATGAGAACAAATACCTTTCCTCTGGCCCCTTCTTCTATTGCAATCTCCTACTACTTCTCTATTCCCAGCCGTAACCACCCACCTCCCACTACACATGAATTAAAGCTAACTTAGATATCTTAGAATTTCCCCTAGGTTTTGTTGTTTATTGTTATTTTAAAAATTTTTGTTCAGTCCTGAAATCCATGTTTTTTGTCTGTCTTCTGCAACCAAACTTAGAAATAATTTAGTTTATAATCAAGACATTTTGGTATCTTATTTAAGAAAAACATCCTCATATAAACTATGAAACTATTTTCCTAATAATTCAAAGTTTTGTTTTAGATATTAATGGCTTAATTCATTTGCTTATATATAAGATGTGGTTAGGATCCAAGAAATATTCCATGTTGATAATCATTTATATGCTTCATTTATTGATCTTCTCCTCCTTTCTCTCTTAATATGTCACTTCTGTAATATATCAAAATTCCATATATATGTGGATTTGTGTCTTGGTTTTCTACTCTATTCTGGTATTCAAGTTTTCTAGTTCTGTGCTAATATCACTCTGTCTTCATCATTTGATAGTTAAATTGCTTGTAAATATTTTATGTTGTTGGATTCTGTTATTATTGGTACCATATTTTAATTTCTAAATTTTAATGATATGTATAGAAATAAGTGAGCTTTCTTTTGATATTAAATCCTGCATCTTTCTGAATTCACTTATTATTTCTAGGACTATTATTTTAGGTTCTTTAGGATTGTCTACATTGGTGATTGTTTCAGAATTGAATAATTTTTTTTTTAAATTTCAAGTTTATGTACCTCGTTTCTTTTTGTTTTCTTATTTCATTAGTTTTTTTTAAGAGAGAGAGAGGGAGAGAGAGAGAGAGAGAGAGAGAGAGAGAGAGAGAGAGAGAGAGAGAGATTTAATACTTATTTTTTAGTTTTTCGGTGGACTTGACAACACCTTTATTTTATTTGTATGTGGTGCTGAGGATCAAACCCAGTGCGGCAGGCATGCCAGGCGAGCACGCTACCGCTTGAGCCACATCCCCAGCCCCTCATTAGTTCTTTTTAGTTATACATGATAGCATAATCCATTTGACATAATTGTACAAGCATGGAGTATATGTTGTTCAAATCCAGACCCCAGTACCTCTCCTTCCCTTTCCTTCTCCCCACTCCCTGCTCCCTTCCCTCTACTGATCTTTCTGCCATTTACCCGTCTTTATTTTTAAAATTAATTTCTTGTGGATATACACGATGATGAGATTCACTGTGACATATTCATATATGGAATTTCAAAATAATGTTGTATACAAGTGGTAAAAATTGACATATTTTGTCTTGTTGCCAATATCAGAGGGAAAGCATTTAATTTTTCACACTATGATGTTAGCTGTGGGTTTTATAAATGCACTTTATCATTATAAGTTTCCCTCTGTTCATTCTTGGTGCCACCACTCTCATTTTGTTAATTGTTTCCTAGTTGCTTTGTGGATCATTTATTCCTTTCTTCCTCTGGCAGCTTTACTTTGTTATTTGGTAATTTTCATAATGGTATGTTTGATTCCTTCCTCTTTATGTTTTTTTATGTACCATAGGACTTTTCTTTCTGGTTACCACAAGGCTTCTATAATATTGTAGTTATAATATATATAACTACATATATTATAATATATAATATAATAATATAACAGGCTATTTGAAGCTGATAACTTTATATGTTGAAACTCTACACTTTGATTCCTCTTTCCACATTTTGTGCTTCTGATAATTTACATCTTTTAACTTTATAGCTATCATTATTTGTTGAGATACACAGTTTTTTTTTATCAGTTTTGCCTTTAAACTTCATACTAGAGATAATAGTGGTTTATATATCTCTAATAAAATATAAGTATAAATTTCTGAATTTAACTGTGTGCTTATTTTTACTAGCCAGTTTTATACTTTCATGTTTCTAATTAGCATCCTTTTCTTTCAGCTTACAGATCTCCCTTTAGCAAACCTTGTTTAGTGGTGATGAACTCCTCTAGCTTGTTTATCAAAGTCCCTATCTCTTCTCTGTATTTTCTTGTTTGTGTGTGGTGGCAGGAGTGGGGGGCAATTTACTAGGGATTGAATCCAGGGCTTCCAGTATGATAGGCAAGCACTCTACCAAGAGCTACATCCCGTGTGTGTGTGTGTGTGTGTGTGTGTGTGTGTGTGTGTATACATCCATACATACACAGTTTTGCTGCATCAGGTATTCTTCGTTGGAATTGCTGCACACCTCTACCTTCTTAGAACACTGAATATATCATCGCACTCTCTTTTGGCTGATAGTTTTATGGAAGTTCTTTTCTATGTAAGGATCTTTTTTTCCTGCTTTAAAGATTTTCTTTATCTTTGACTTCTGACAATTTGATTATAAAACGTATTGGCATATTCTTAGTTGAATTGAACCCAGTTAGAGATCATTGAGTTTCCTGTACCAATATATTTATATCTTTCCTCAGATCTGGGGAATTTTCCATCATTATTTTCTTGAGTGATATTCATTTCTCTCTCTCTTCTCCATTTTAAATTTTATAGTGTAAATATTGCCTCTCCTGATGTCATTCAATAGATCCTATCCCATCATTCCTTTTCTTTCTTTTTCTTTTCTGATTGTATATTTTTAAACAACCTACTGTTCAGTTTACATATCTTTCTTCTACTTGGTCAATTCTGCCATGAATGATCTGTGTTGTATTTTTATTTTATCCACTGATTACACAAATACAGAATTTCTGTTCCCTGCACCCCACCCTGACCTCATCAGACTCATCCGACTTTTCCCCCAGTCAAGACCAATTTAGAAAGAAATCGTGATAAAAAAAATCAAATGGTATAATTTACTTTTCTCTTGTCAAGGGAGAAGAGTCCTGGAAAGCATGTGTTGGAATCATAGAAGCTGAGGTTAGACTCAGGAAATTCTGTTTGTAAATCTTATCTGCTGTTTATTAACTTTATGCTTGTGAATAACATAATTAATGCCCTACCCTTAATTTACTTCTCTTGAAATCAAGTTAGTACAGACCATTATATAAACATTAAATTAACATTATACTGTTAATTTGATTTCTTTACTACTCTGAGAAATAGAAAGTCTGGTGGTCCATTTTCAAAACACAATGTTTAGCTTTAAATGTAAAATTGCTGGGGATGTAAAAAGAAAACACCCAAAGGAGAAATAGAACAAATGGTTACTAGCAGTTTATACCTGAGTGTGACAAATGCACAGCTCCTCGACAAACAGGAGGTGAGAAAGAAGGGGCCCAGCCTGACCATCAGAAGTAAACTAAATACTGTACTTACCCCAAGAAGTCTTTACCCACCACAAAAGAACAGAGGGAGGGGGGGTAAAATGTACAACTATAGGTACATTTCTTTAAATAACCCTGTAGGAGACAGTTAACCTAGATAATATTCAGGAAGACTGCACATATCATAGTACTTACCAATGAGGAACTGGGGAAGGGACATTGTATAACTAGAGAATAAAATGCTCTGGATGTGACTGCTCACCCAGACACCTGATTTTGCAAGACCATCACTAAAAGCCTCGCTTTTTGCTATACTTTACATCTCTAAATCCATTCTTTGGGTTTCAGAAGTTGAGCTTGTTTCTCACACTACAGTATAGTATTTGTTTCTATCTCTACAATTATTCCAACTGAGCTCTTAATCACTCTATACCAGAGTTTTCATGGTCACCATGACAAAGAATACAGATATTGCAAAAAATTAGTGTGAAAAATAATTAAATAAACCATCACTACCACAACAGTACACAGAAACACCAATGAACTTTGGGGAGAGCAGGGAATCTGAGTTCCACAATTTCTACATTATATTATCTACTTGCCCAGCTTCAACAAAAAGCTGTGAGTTGTGCAAAGAAATAAGAAAAAATGATACATATATAGAAAATAAAGCATTTAATAGAATGTTCCTCAGGAACCCAAGACAACAGGCTTACCTGGGGGGGAAAAACCTTTAAATTTACAATTTTAAATATATTCAAAGATGGGCTGGGGATGTGGCTCAAGCGGTAGCGCGCTCGCCTGGCATGCGTGTGGCCCGGGTTCGATCCTCAGCACCACATACAAACAAAGATGTTGTGTCCGCCGAAAACTAACTAACTAACTAAATTAAAAATAAATAAATAAATATATTCAAAGAATTAGAGAAAACTGACTAGTGACTAGAAGTATGAGAATACTATCTTATGAAATAAAAATATTAATGAAGAGATACATATTTGAAAAATGCCATAAACAAATTGGGGGGGAATCACTATAGAAGCCCAACAGAAGACCCAAGGAGACAGGAGAAAGAATAAGTGGATTTAAAGAGAGATCAAATGAGATTATCCAGTGCGTAGAATAAAAAGATAAAAGAATGAAGAAAATGCACAAAGCCTCAGAAATTTGTGGGAAACCATCAAGCCTACACATCTGTAATGAAATTTCCAGAAGGAGAAATAAATGATAAAATAGAATAGATAAAGAAATCAGTTCTGGAAAGTTCCCCAAGTTTGATGAAAATCATTGTTCTACACATTCAAGAACCTCAACAAATTCTACAAATGTTAAATTCAAAGAGATTACTCCTCGACATTCTAGAGCTCAGAAGCTGAGGGATGCCCTCATTCAAGTGCTGTAGGAAAAAGACTATCAACCTGGAATTCTGTATCCAGCAAAAAGTAAAATAAATTGTGACTTTCTCAGATAAACAAAACAGAGAGGATTCATTGCCAGCACATATGATATACAAGTAATACTAAAAGGAATCTTTCAGCATGACATTAAAAGACACTACAACAACTTAAATCCCCAAGAGTAAATAAGGGGTACTGGTAAAAGGAAGTACTTAGGTGAATATAAATATCAAAAAGATTTTATTAAAGTTATTTTTTCCTCTATGACAATTGCATAAAATAATAATAATAAATTAGAGTAGGAATATAATTTATAAAGACATAATTTATATGACAATAATAGTACAAAACAGGGATGCAGAATGGAGCTACATGAGAATAATTGAACTCATTTTTCAGGGACTCTAGGGTACATGGGGCTTGCCTATCACTTGTGGGATGAGGACAACAGAAACCTTCCAAACTCTGCATTTAGATACCAAATCAGGCAACATCAGCAGTCCACAAAAGAGTAAGTGGCAAGAGGAGAGAGAGAGAGAGAGAGAGAGAGAGAGAGAGAGAGAGAGAGAGAGAGAGAGAGAGAGAGCGCTACCCTTTCTGAGGAGTGAGCCATAGGAAATTACTAAAATTGAGGGTGGAGCAATAATGAGAAATATCCTCCTGCAAATTAGAACCCAGCCTAAGCCCAATGTAATGGTAGAGAAATTTAAAACCAGTGGTGCCTTGATAATGACCATTGCAACAATAAAACCTAAAACAATTAGCAAGTGGAACTCAGAATTTATTTTGAAAATCATATAACATGACAAAATAGGCTTTTTTCCTGTGTTGCAAGACCAGTTCACTATTCAGTGTAATCCAACACATTAGCCAACTAAAGAAGAAAAATCCCAATATTGTATCAATCAATACAGAAAAGCATTTGACAAAATTAAAACCATTCATGTTTTTTTTTAAATTCCCAGAAAAATAGAAATATAAGGTCCCTCCTCAACTTTATAAAGCGCATCAATAAAAAACCTGCAGCTAACATTTATGCTTTGTAATTAAAGACTCAGTGCTTTCCCCCATAAACAGGAATAGAACTTCTGGAAGTTCTAGCCAGTGTAATAAGACAAGAAAAGGAAATTAAATAATTACTTATTGACAAGAAAAAATAAACCTATCCCTATTTGCAGATGACATGATTATATACATAGAAAACTCCAAAGCATCCACACACAAAAATAGATTTATAGAGATAATGAATTCATTGAGAAGGCAGAATAGAAAATGAACATGTAAACCTCAGTTACATATCTCATACCTGCAATAAACACATAAGTGCCAAAAAATATAATATCACTCATAAGCACTAAAAAATGAATTCTTAATTGTGAATCTAACAAAATATGTATGCTATCTTGATGAAAAAAAATGAATGAAAGCATAAATAACTGAAGAGACACCCTGGATCAATTGATTGGAATACTCAAGTAATAAAGACAACAATTCTTTGGAAATTCACATTCAGGTTTAATATAATTTCTTTCAAATTTACAATAATATTATACATACAGATAAATTATTCTAAAATTTATATGCAAAAAACCAACTATTTTAGAATAGAGAAAGCAATTTTGAGAAACAATAATGAAGTGGCAGGAATCAGTCTAGCTTGTGCACACCTGTAATTACAGCAATTCAGGAGGCTGAGGCAGGATGATCTCAAGTTCCAGGCCCGCCTCAGCAGCTTAGTGAGCTCTTGTCTCAAAATAAAAAATGAAAAGGGCTGGGGATGTAGCTCAGTGGTAAAGCACCCCTAGGTTCAATCCTCAGTACCAAGAAAAGGATAAAAGATTAAAAAAAAGTAATCATCCTATCAGATTCCAGGACATTAATAACTATAGTAATCAAGATTATTAATTTTACTCAGCAATAAAAGAGAATAAAATCATGGCATTTGCAGGTAAATGGATGGCGCTGGAGAAGATAATTCTAAGTGAAGTTAGCCAGTCCCAAAAAACAAATGCCGAATGTTTTCTCTGATATAAGGAGGCTGACTCATAGTGGGGTGGGGAGGAGGAACGTGGGACGAATAGATGAATTCTAGATAGGGAAGAGGGGAGGGTGGGAAAAGGAGGAGGCGGGGGATTAGCAAGGATGGTGGAATGTGATAGACATCACCATCCAAAGTACATGTATGAAGACACAATTGGTGTCAACATACTTTATATACAATCAGAGAAATGAAAAATTGTGTATTTAAAAAAATAAAATCAATAAAAAAAGATTATGTAAAGGAGGAGGAAAAGACACATAGATCAATGGAACCCACAGTAAAACCTATACTAATAAGCCAACTTATTTTTTATAATACAAAACCAAGTCAATGGATGAAAGATAGTCTTCTCAGCAGAAAGTACTGCAAATTTTGATATTCATAGGCAAAAAAGAAAAAAGATAACCTCAACCTAAGTCTCATAGCTTGGATAAAAATTAACCAAGAATGGATCATGGATTAACAGGTAACATAAAAAAAATATGAAACATTCAGAAAACACATAGACAAACTTCAGTGCCTGAGGATAATCAGCAAGATTCATAAAAAGAAAAATCAATAAATTGGACTTCATAAAAGTGAATTTAAAAAATTTTATATTGGGGATTTAAACTGGGGGCACTTTATCACTGAATTACATTCCCAATCCTTTTTATTTTTTAATTTTGAGACAGAATTTCCCTAAGCTGGGGAAAGCAGCCTTCAATTTGTGATCTTCCTGCCTCAGCTTCTCAAGCCACTGGAATTACAGGCATGTGGATAAAAATTTTTGTTACGTTTAAAAAAGTAAACCATTTTTTTTTTAACATGGTGCTGGGGATTGAACCCAGGGCCTTGCACATGGTAGGTAAGCACTCTACCACTAAGCCACATCCCCAGCCCCAACCAATTGCATTTTGAGGCTCACTTCTTTTCTTTACAGCCAAATGCCACCGATGGGTTAAGTATTCACTTTTTTCCCCCAAAACTGGACAAAAATTCAATTAAAGCACATAAATAGGAAGAAGCCAAAATTGAGGACATAGAAAATGAGGAAACAATAAGAATGCACAGCATTTTGAAATAAAACAAATATTAAAACCTTGAAGAAAGGGGCCAGCTGCAGAATAACATGACTTGCCGTTTGGCTGAAGTGAATCAAGGGAGAAATGAAAGGGTGATCTTGAGACTCCAGCTTCTAGCCTCAAGAGGCTCGAATATAATTTAAAGATTTTTTATCCATTTTTTGACCCTTTCTCTTGCCATTCATAGTGGCCAACATGTCACATAACTGCAGAAGAAATCAGAGTGCTCATTCTTAGAGTTTTGCAACAGGGCAGCCCTAGCAGAGGCACAGATGGACTGAGCAAAGATTTTATTAAAGTCAGCTCAAAGTAATCTAAGATTACTGATCTAAGATTACCGAAGTTGTCTTGAATCTGGTATAAAAGGAGTAGAGATATTAAAGAAAAGAAAAAAAATAGAATTATCATGTGATCAAGCAATCCCACTTCTGAAGGTAGTATTCCAAAAATCCTTGCTCACACCAATGATATGGAAATTTTACCCTATATTTTCTTGCAGAAATTTTAAATTTTCAGTTCTTACATTTAAATGTTTAATCCATATTGGATTGATTTTTGTGCAGGATGTAAGATAAGGGGCTAAATTTCAATCTTCTCCATGTGGATAATCAGTTTTCTCAACAGCCATTATCAAGTAACCTGTCATTTCCAATTGTTTCGGCAATTTTGTTAAAAGTATTGACCATAAATGTACAGGTTTATTACTGGGCTTTCTATCCTGTTTCATTGGTTGGTGAGTCTGTTTTTATGCCCACACCATGCTGTTTTGATTAGGATCACTTTAGGATATTTTGAAGTCAGATTGTGTAATGTCTTCAGTTTTGTTCTTTTACTCAAGATTGCTTCGGCTAGTTGAGATCTTTGGTGGTTTCATATGAATTTAAAGGTTGTTTATCCATTTCTGTGAAAAATGACTTTAGAATGTTGATAGAGATTGCCTTTTGGATCAGCAAATCAGTAAATTAATTTTAATAATCAATTGTTCTGATCCATAAACACAGGACACTTTCCTTTATTTGCAGTTTCTTCAATTTCTTTCATCAGTGTTTTATGATTTTCATTATACAAGTCATTCACCTACTTAACTAAATGTTTACCTAAGATTTTATTTTATTTTTTATTGCTATCATGAGTGGAATTGTTTTCTTTTTTAAAACTCGATGTATAAAAGTTATACATATCTCTGGGGTGATGTTTTGATACATGTGTACATTATGTAATGTTCAAATCAGGGTAAGTATATCTGTCTCCTCAAGTATTTATCATTTCTTTGTAGTACAAACAGTCAATATCCTTTCTTCTAGCTATTTTGAAATATACAGTACATTATTGTTGTCTATAGGCACACTACCCTGCAATAGAAGAGCAGAAACTTCTTTTATTTAACTGTAACTTAGTATTCATTAACCAAATTTCCCCTTCTTCCCTCTCAACACATACATTCTCCCCAGCCTCTGGTAACCACTAGTATACTATCAACTAATACGAGATCAACTTGTTTTTATTACACATATGAGTGAGATCATGTAGTATTTTTCTTTCTGTGCCTGGCTTATTACACATCATTTAATGTCTTCCAGTTACATTCATGTTGTCATAATTTAAAGGATTTCATCCCATTTATGATTTGATATTATTTAATTGTGAACACATGCTACTTTTTCTTTAAGTATTAATCAGTTGATAGGCACTAAGGTTATTACCATTTCTTGGCTATTGCAAATTGTACTGTAAAAAACATATAAGTGCAGATATCTCTTCAACATACTGATCAATTCCTTTGGATATATATCCAGTAGTACAATTGGTGAATCATATGGTAGTTCTATTTTTAGTTTTTGAGAAACCTCTGTACTGGTTTCCTTAATGTTTATACTAATGTACATTCCTGCCAACTATGCAAAAACTATAACTATCTACACATCCTTCCCAGAACTTGTTTTATAAAAAACAAGTTATTATAAAATAGCCAGTCTGGAATCTTATCCTTCAAAATACTTGCCAGTTACAATGTCTTGAAGCATTTCCCTTATGTTTTGTTCTAGTAAGTTTCATATCTTACATTTCAGTCCTTAATCCATTTTTAGTTTATTTTTTTTCCAAATGGTGTGAGAGAGAGATGTCTGCATGTGGATAACCAGTTCCTAACTCCATTTATTGAAGAGACTATTCTTTCCTCGATGTGCATTCTTAGCAGCTTTGTCAAAAATCAGTTGATATACATGGCTGGGTTTACCTCTAGGCTCTCGAGATTCTGTTCCATTAGTCTGTCGGGTTTCATGTTAATATCATGTTTTTTTTTTTTAAATTACTTTAGTTTTTTTGTATATTTTGAACCAGGCAGTGTAATGCCTCTTACTTTGATTTTTTTCCTCAGGATTGCTGTGGCTATTCAGATTTTTGTGGTTCCATTTGAATTTTAGTAGCTTTTTTTCTAGTTCTATGAAGAGCTTAATTGGTATTTTGGTAGAGGTTGCACTGAATCTTTAAAATGCTTTGGGGTATTTGGACATTTTGACAATATTGATTTTTCCAATCCATGAACGATGGGATGTCTTTCCATTTGTGTGTGTGTGTGTGTGTGTGTGTGTGTGTGCACACACCCACACACATCTTTCATGTTTTTCATTACTGTTTTATAGTTTTATTGTAGAGATATTTACTTCTGTGCTTAAATTTATTCCTGAGCATTCTATGGGTAGAATATTTTCTCAAATACAAGAATAGGAAGTAGAATAAAATTTTAAGCTCAATTTTGTTCTTTGAGTTATCTGTTTTGTAAGTTGTCATTTATTCCTCCCTCTTCCTCCTCCTCCTCCTCCTCCTCTTCCTCCTCCTCCTCCTCCTCCTCCTCCTCCTCCTCCTTCTTCTTCTTATTTTTATCTTGGTCTTCCCTCTTTGTGGTGTAGTGATCCTGATTGCCTATTCATATTTAACACTGAAGCTAAAATTTATAGATAGAACTTGTTGATTTGAGGGCTATACTTTAGGGATTGTGGCTTGTTATGCTTTTGTATTTGCTCATTTGCTGAAATAAGGATACAATGGCTTAAACAGGTGGAAACTTATTTCTCTTGCACATGACACTGTAGAATAGGGGAGCTGCCCATAAAGTAAATAGCTCTGCTCTCTGGAGTCAATAGGGACGAAACTAGCTTACAAGTTTGATGTTAAAATCTCAGCCCACAGGAAAGGAGACAGAAAACAGGGAGGACAAGCAGCTCCTTTTAGAATTCATATCAACTTCTAATTATTTGCCATCAGCTAGATGTTAGCCCTTGTGGCCATACCAAGCCGGAGAACAGTAGGACATGAAGACTCTCCTTTGGTGTGTGTGGACTTGATCCCCTACTCTGCTAGCATTACTTGTTGTTGTTTGTTTTAGTTTTTGCTTTTGTATGTTTGTTTTTTGTCTCTTGGGAAGAGGAGGAGATAGAGAGGTCAATTATATTCTTCATTTTTTAATGCAGAGTAATACTCCATTGTGTATAAATGCCACTTTTTTTTTATCCATTCATCTATTGAAGGGCATCTAGGCTGATTCCACAGTCTTGCTATTGTGAATTGTGCTGCTATGAACATCGATGTAGCAGTGTCCCTGTAGCATGCTCTTGTTAGGTCTTTAGGGAATAGACCGAGAAGGGGAATAGCTGGGTCAAATGGTGGTTCCATTCCCAGCTTTCCAAGAAATCTCCATACTGCTTTCCAAATTGGCTGCACCAGTTTGCAGTCCCACCAGCAATGAACAAGAGTGCCCTTTTCCCCGCATCCTCTCCAGCACTTATTGTTGTTTGACTTCCTAATGGCTGCCAGTCTTACTGGAGTGAGATGGTATCTTAGGGTAGTTTTGATTTGCATTTCTCTGACTGCTAGCGATGGTGAGCATTTTTTCATGTACTTATTGATTGATTGTATGTCCTCCTCTGAGAAGTGTCTGTTCAGGTCCTTGGCCCATTTATTGATTGGGTTATTTGTTTATCTTATTGTCTAATTTTTTGAGTTCTTTGTATATTCTGGTTATTAGGGCTCTATCTGAAGTGTGTGGAGTAAAGATTTGTTCCCAGTATGTAGGCTCCCTGTTTATCTCTCTTATTGTTTCTTTTGCTGAGAAAAAACTTTTTAGTTTGAGTAAGTCCCATTTGTTGATTCTAGTTGTTAACTCTTGCACTATGGGTGTCCTATTGAGGAATTTGGAGCCCGATCCCACAGTATGTAGATCATAACCAACTTTTTCTTCTATCAGATGCCGTGTCTCTGATTTAATATCAAGCTCCTTGATCCATTTTGAGATAACTTTTGTGCATGGCGAGAGATAGGGATTCAGATTCATTTTGATGCAAATGGATTTCCAGTTTTCCCAGCACCATTTGTTGAAGATGCTATCCTTCCTCCATTGCATGCTTTTAGCCCCTTTATCAAATATAAGATAGTTGTAGTTTTGTGGATTGGTTACTGTGTCCTCTATTCTGTACCATTGGTCCACCCGCCTGTTTTGGTACAATGGATGGCATTAGAGCAGATTATGCTAAGTGAAGCTAGTCAATCTTTAAAAAACAAATACCAAATGACCCCTTTGATATAAGGGGAGTAAACAAGGACAGGGTAGGGATGAAGAGTTTGAGAAGAAGATTTACATTAAACAGGGATGAGAGGTGGGAGGGAAAGGGAGTGAGAAGGGAAATCGCATGGAAATGGAAGGCGATCCTCAGGGTTATACAAAATGACATATAAGAGGAAAGGAGGGATAAGACAAGATAACACAAATCGAAGAAATGATTTACAGTAGAAGGGATAGAGAGAGAAAAGGGGAGGGGAGGGGAGGGGAGGGGGGATAGTAGAGAATAGGACAGACAGCAGAATACATCAGACACTAGAAAGGCAATTTGTCAATTAATGGAAGGGTAACTGATGTGATACAGCAATCTGTATACGGGGTAAAATTGAGAGTTCATAACCCACTTGAATCAAACTGTGAAATATGATGTATTAAGAACTATATAATGTTTTGAACGACCAACAATAAAAAAATTATATTCTTCATTTCAAACTAGAAACTTGATCATTATGTTTCTACATTCCTAGACAGTATGTCTTATTGACAGGAAATCGGGCTCTTTACTAAAAATCTTGACAAGAACAATTTTACACGAGGAAAAGTTTATTTGGTACTCATGGCAACAGAGGTCTTAGTCCATAGATGGCTGGCTCCGTTCCTGGGCCAAGATGAGCAGAAGATCATGGTGGAAGGGTGTGGCAACAGAAAGCAGCTCAGGACAGGATAATCAGAGAGAGGAGGGGGCAGGGTGCTCCCCTCGATAAGGACAAATATATACCCCAAAGGCACCCCCCTGGGGACCCACCTCCTCCATCCACACCTTACCTGCCTATAGTTGTCACCCTATCAGGGAGTTAATACACTGATTAGGTCAAAACTTTCAGAACCCAATTGCTAGGAGCCACAGCAAAAATATTGATACAGGCACCTTTGGGTTTAGTGATTGCCAGCCAGCCATTCAGATTATGATTATGTTAAGTTACATTCATATGGTAATTGGACTCCTGCTGTTTACCTGGGCCCGTTTCGGGACTCAGGTTACTCATGTCACTCTTGTAATGGGAGAGTTCCCATTGGTTGGGAAAGGATGGTAGGAGGGTGTTCCGGGGGAAGTGGAGGCCCCCCCCCTCAGGTAGAACACATGTGGGCACACGGCCTCTCACAAAATAAAACTTTGTTTCAGTTTGACTGGCTTGTGTTTTTGTACCCAACCGGGTTGCAAGATTGCAAGCCGGCGTGCACTGACAGCCCAGCAGGAGTGCGGCAGGCGGTGCTGGACAACAGCAGCGGCAGGAGCGGAGCTCAGCCAGCCCGCAGGGCCAGCGAGCAGCCTGCAGCACCCAATCATTTCACCTCTAAACTTTCTTGTATTTTCTCAAGTGAGTTTTTGAGGGATACCTCATATTTAAACCATAACACCCATCAAGACTTGTTTCGTGAAATAAGCTAAAAGAGGGAGTTGTCTTATGTATGAATAGCTTAAAAGTTTGGGGTAATCCCCTGGGGGAAAAAAAAGCATTGGAAGGAATTGAGTGGGGTCCAGGGGATCTAGTACTAAAACCCTGTTTAAAGAATGTTCACAAATTCAGCTCAGTACTCCAGGAAGTCCAGGATCAGTTGCCCCAGAAAATGTCCTCTGGGTATGATCAGAAGCAAGTCCCAGCACTGAAATCTATGCTAGATTAGCCAGGATATGAGTCTGCCCAAGAAAAGGGCAATTTTGCCAGGTTTGAGCTTCAAGATGTCATATTCTTCTCCCAAATGGTGACTTCATTTTTCTGGTGCTCTTAAATGTTACCTGCAACTCATTAGGATCAATGCCCTGCCTGTGCTTTGAGATCTCAGATGCCCAATCACTTTTATGCCACCCAAGAATGCCTCCTAGCAGCATTGAAGGACATCCTCAGACTCTCAGATAACCCCCTAGCAAGATGAAGGGAAAGTTCCCATACATATGCCTTGTGGCCACACTGACTCTAAGACTAAAGAAAATAAATACAGTTCCCCTGTGGGTTTTTGGTGAAAGTACATGGTAATTGGATTTGAATCCAAATATTCTGACTCCAGAGCCTGTACTCTTAATCTCTTTTGGATAGTAATCCTTCTCATCTAGGAAGGTTTGTCCACTCATTAATATCTTACACCTGTAATCCCAGTGGCTCAGGAGGCTGAGGCAGGAATATTGTAAGTTCAAAGCCAGCCTCAGCAACATAGTGAAGTCCTAAGCAATTTAGCTTAGGATCTCAGAATAAAAAATAAAACAGATTGGGGGTGGGGCTCAGTTGTTAAGCACTCCTGGGTTTAATCCCTGGTACCATCCCCCAAAAGTCTTATTTCATATTCTTCAAATAATTTTCCAAGTTTCCCCATAGATAAGTTTTTTTTTCTTTCTTTTTAATTCAGAGGTCTTACTGAAACCTACTAGGCTCTACTAATTTATATTTATTTATTTCATAAAGTGTCACCAAGGAACATGGAATAATTTTTCACTTCAATATCTAGCTGGCTATTAGTATAATGAAAACTATTCTTTATACTTACTTTGTATCTTGTTCTAGGTACTTGTTTTATATTCTTTTATTAGTTCTAATAATCTTTGATTGAGTTCTTTGAACTCTCTAGGAATATCATTATGTTCTTTCAAATTATGGCCATTCTGTTATTTGTTTCCCTAATCTTAAGTACTTCTTTTTCTTTCCTATTGCACCAATGGAACTCTCCTAAAGAATGTAAAATGATGACAAGGATAATGGTAACTTCTTTCCAGTTTCTGATTTTTAAAGTAATGATGTTGGTCAATGTAACATTTGCAGTTCTTATATATATTCTTTGTCGAATCAAAGGAGTTTTCCTTTATTTTCCCTCCCTTAGAGGTTTTTTGAAGATGAATATAAATTTCAAAAAGTTCATTTTTGGTGTCTAGTGACAAAATCATATATTTTGTCTTTTCTTTATAATTTAATACATCATTTTAGCAGAGTTCTTGATATTGCCCCTTGTAGGCCTCTCTGTTCCCATAAGCTTGTGGTAAGTGTGACTTGCAGTTTCTTTTGGCAGCAAACCAGAGTGCTGGAAAGGTAGAGAAGGACTGTCTTTTTGCCTCTATGGACAGGCTTAATGTGAGATCCCAGAAGTCTGGGTTCTATTCCCCCATGCCATAGCCTTATCATTCCTTATCTGCCTTGGAATCACTGGGACTTCTACCTCCGAGTCCTTTATCTCCTATTGACAGTTTTTACAAGCAGCACAGGTCTCCATTCCATCTCTCACTCTTCCATGTGGAAGTTCTCTACATCTACTTTCAGGGCCACATCAGTGATCCCTCCTGTATTATTTGGTGAAAGTACATGGTAATTGGATTTGGACCCAAATATCCTGATTCCAGAGCCTGTACTCTTATTAATTTCTTTTGGATAGTGGCTTGCAACAGTAAGCCTTCTCATCTAGGCAACAAAGGTTTCCTGTGTTATTCAGCTTTTCATCACTGTGACTAAAATACTTGACAAGAACAACTTAGAGGAGAAAAAGTTTATTTGGGCTCACGTTTCAGAGGTTTCCATCTATGGTCACCAACTCCATTGCTCTGGACCCAGGGTGAGGGAGAGCATCATGGCAGAAAGGTAGGATGGAGGAAAGCTGCTGCTCAGTTCTGGTGTTCAGGAAAGCTGCTCAGCTCATGGCATCGGGGAAGCAGAAGAAGAGGCAGGATGGGGCCATAAGAGGAAAGTTTCTGGGACACACCCACAGCGATCCAACTCTTCCAGCCATGCTCCACCTGCCTACAGTTACCACCCACTCAGTCCCTTCAAACTGGGATGGACTGATTAGGTTACAACTCCCACATTCAATCATTTCACCGTGAACATTCCTGCATTGACACAGGGACTTTTGGAGGATACCATATCCAAACCACAACACCTCCCCAACCCTGAAATTCCACCATTGTACCCTCTGGACTCATGGATTATCATCTGCCAAACCCCAAATATTATTAATATTTTCTCCAGACGTTCTTATGACTTCCTTACTCTAAATGAAGCATGTCTCCCCTCCGAGCACACCGTTTCCCTGCAGCTCTCAAAAAGGGCATAATTCCCCCCACATCCCTTATGCTAGTAACTCTGGAAGTGAATTAGGTGTCCATATTCCTTACTGATATTCATAAATGTATCCTCCCCTTCCAAAAAACAACCACCTCTGAATGTCTTCACCAATTTCTGCCAAATACAATTTCTCCTTGTGATAAATTATCTATTTATCCTCCATATATTTACCATAGTTTCTCAAAGGTTTAGGTCTTAGGTCATAGTCATGATTCTTTAATATCACCACTCCTGGTAAGTCAAAAAATTGTGTCAATATATTCCACCTTATCCCTTGTTACTGTAGAATAAATAACCACACTCCTAATAAAGCCTCTTCCTTTTACTTATGAATTAGTATCTCTATTTCTTGCCTACCAAAGACAAACAAATTATGATGGTAATTTTCCCTGGGCATCAACAATTTTTCTTCCCTGATGCATCTATCTCATCAGAACTCAAACATGCTGTTAATTCTTTTTATCTTAGGTGAAAAAATTGTTAAATAATTAAAGAAACAAATTGATCAAATTATATTATATGCATATATGAATATGCCACAATGAAACCCACTCTCCTGTAGAGTTAATATGCACCAATAAAAGTTAAAAAGAAAAGATAATTCTAATTATAGATAAGATACTCTTTTAAAAATAGCAATAAATAAATAAATAAATGAGGAACACTATCCAACTCACTACTGAGTAATTATAGCCACTCAAAGATAATATAAGAAAAGGTAATCATACAGATGAATACAAAGGCAAAATTTGCAAACTCAATCTTGGCACTTTTGGAATTCAGCAATGTATAAAATGATACTGTTGGAATTACCTCAAAAATACAAAGCTTCCTTAAGATTATAAACTTTATATAACTGCAATGCAATTCTAATCAAAATCACAACAGATTTTATTTGTGGAACTTGGCAAGCTAACTCTAATATTTACATAGAAAGTCAAAAGTCCAAGAAAAGAAGACACCTTTAAAGGATAAATCGTATTAATATGTCTCATGAAATGGTAATCTATGTTGATTATAAAGCTATAGTAATTAAGTCAGTGCAGTACAACATAAGACGATCATATGAGTGAAATGATATAGTCCCATTTGTATATGGCAGCTTGATTTATGTCAGCATTATAGATCAGTGAAGGAAGATGGACTTTTCAATGAAAAGTGTTGTGATAATATCTGGATGTTAAAAATAAAATCAGACCTATCTTTAATGTCACATTTAAAAATCCATCTAAAATTATTATATAGGAAATGGAGAAGACAAATTTTTTAGGGACAGGAGAAAGCTACCTGATAGTTGATTTCTGTAAGGAATGTGGTTTCAGGTTAAAGATCATTGTCTTAGATTACCTGGAAATGAGAGCAAGGCCTCAGGCTAGAGACACATTCAGGTAGGGCACTCAGGAAAGAAAATACAACTGTGGAAACTCAGACGCAGGAAAACATAAAACTCAAGAGAAAATGATAACTATAATGGTGGCCCATGGTTTTCAAAGGGGCAAATATTTGAGCACATTCAGGCTTAGATAGTGATACTGTTCTCTATGCAACTAGGTTTCAAGTATTCATAGGGAAGTTCTAGTTTCTCATTCCTGCCACAATTTCCCTTTCCAGTTTATCCAGATCTGTTTGGAATTGTCTTAGCACCGCCTTGGGCTCAGGGCTTGAGAAATAGTCTTCTCTGTGATGTCCTGGGGGCAACTGTAGCAGAAAGAATGGATGCATTAGCTCCAATAAAGAGGGACCCAGAGTCCAGCCCCTCACTGCAATGCTTTTCTTCAGTTTTCCATACCCCTGGAGTTCCAAAGAGCCCTTCTCACCATGTCTGGCTGCCATCAGCCCAGTTGCGGCAGAAAAAAAGCATCTGAAGACAGGACTGCTGGACATTGGGTAGTGACCCCATGTCTGTGGCCATTGTTACATCTTCCTTGGTAGTGGGTGGGGGCATCCATATTGAGCATGGGCCATTAGGAACCCAGTAAAACCAGTCCAGCTTGAGGGGTGGTGGGGAGAGAAGAATCTGGAGTCACTCAAGGACTCTGAACTTCAGGACCCCAACCTCCAGTTTTCCCCTTCAAGCATCCCGCTAGTCTAGGCACTTGGTTGCATCCACCTAGACCTCAGGGACCGTTGCTGTCAGTGGTCCCTACCTAACTATTATTGATGGCTGCGTGTTGGGCAGTGCGTGTGAAGATGCACATGGTAAGGAAATGACAGAGTTGAAGTCAAGACTGAAAAGAGGCAGGGAAACCTAGGAGAAGAAAAAACAATTTTTAGAAACATTACCCAGAGGGGATAAAGAAATACAGACTTAGTTATACTAATATAACTATACTAATAAATGAATTAGTTAGTTATACTAATAAATGAATGTTCATGCATTCATTTATGCATTAATTCAAAAACCCTGGAACTCTATGGACCAGGCACTGTCAAGCCATTGGGACTACACTGGTAGGTACCACACATCAATATCCCTGTCCTCTTACAGCTTAGATTCTAAAATGGAAGGAAAATAAAATAACAAAATTATGTTAGATAGTGGTAAGATTAGAAATAAAACAGGGAAAGGGTACATGAAAACTCAGGAAGGGTTTTTCATAATTTGGTTAATATGTATATCATGGAAAGACTATCTGAAGATCACCTGTGACGTAGGGAGTGCTGTGGTCCAGAGCACAGGCTGTGGCATAAGCCCTGGGTCCCAGTCCTGGCTCTGCTGTTGACCAGTTGCATCAGTTGGACCAATTGATTACCTTCCTTGAACCTTAATATTTTTCTCTGAATATGGCAATAATAATAATCAACTACAACAATAATAACAATAATTACCTTATTAGTGAGATGATTACATAAATCCCCTCAGTACATGGTAGCTATTGCTCTTATGGTAAGATTTGGAGAGTTAAAGAGGTAGAAGAGGTTCTTGGTCAAATATCTCCTTTTATAAAAATGGTTAAAAGTCAGTAGGATGAAGACAGATAAATCTTAGGAAAATGGGCAAATACTTGAAAAGGCCTTTCACAGAAGAGGATATCCATACAGTTACTAATTCTATGTAAAGGTACTCAGCTCCACTAGTCATTGGGGTAATACAACTTAAATATACCCACTAATATGGCTAAAGAGGAAACAATAGAATTCTCTGTGGTACACTTAAGAGAAAATGAAATGGTTGGGAGGAGAGAAGATGGCGGCCGGCGAGGAAGCAGCGACTCCAATGTCTCCACTTTAACGGGATAAGAAAGACCCACCTGGACAGCTGCAGCCTACATACGGAGGAACTCCTAGCATAATTCCCTTTAGAGGAGAGCAGCCGTGATCTGGTAGGTTTATTGGAAGTGACAGTTTGTCCCAGAGAAGTGGATCTTGGGCGGCCACTCGGGCACAGAGGTCTAGTCCGCAGACATTAGCCACTCCGGCAAGGGGCTCCCCCGGGAGGCCTAGCTCTCGCTTTGCAAGCAGCCACCCCACCTATCCGGTTCCTAACCACGCGGCCACAGATAACTGGCTCCACAGGTGGCAACGCGGCGGGTGCAGAAGTCAAGTCACGGAGCCAGCAATCGTTTTTGAAAGCGGCGGTTACCCTGAGAGGCTTGGGCCGCCCCGCCCGAACCCGCAGTGGGCCTCCGCCATCTGGGCTTCCCCAGAAGGCATAGCGCTCGCTCTGGGAGCAGCTGTTTCTCCATCCCGGTCCCTAACCACGCGGCCACAGCTAACTGGCTCCACAGGTGGCACCGCGGCGGGTGCAGAAGTCAAGTCCCGGAGCCAGCAATCGTTTTTGCAGCGGCGGTTACCCTGAGCGGCTTGGGCCGCCCCGCCCGAACCCGCAGTCGGCCTCCGCCATCCGGGCTCTCCCGGAAGGCATAGCGCTCACTCTGGGAGCAGCTGCTTCTCCCTCCGGGTCCCTAACCACGCGGCCACAGATAACCGGCTCCTCAGGTGGCTCTGTGGCGGGTGCTGAAGTCAAGTCCCGGAGCCAGCAATCGCTTTTGAAAGCGGCGGTTACCCTGAGCGGCTTGGGCCGCCCCGCCCGAACCCGCAGTCGGCCTCCGCCATCCGGGCTCCCCCGGAAGGCATAGCACTCACTCTGGGAGCAGCTGCTTCTCCCTCCGGGTCCCTAACCACGCGGCCACAGATAACCGGCTCCACAGGTGGCACCGCGGCGGGTGCAGAAGTCAAGTCCCGGAGCCAGCAATCGCTTTTGCAAGCGGCGGTCACCCTGAGCAGTTTGGGCCGCCCCGCCCGAACCCGTAGTAGGCCGCTGCCAATTTCCAGCGAAATCAAGGGGCTCCAGACAGATTTCCATCGTGCAAAGTTCGACTGCGGGAGCACCTTTTCTCCGCACGGAGGGGCGCATAGCCTGATAGGCAATCGCCCTGCGGCTGGAGTCTGTGGCGCGCACTGGGGAGCTACAAGGTGCCGGAGCAGGGGGAGCAAAGATACCTGCGGCCCACTGGAAAGACAGGCCAGGGGGTAAATTTCAAAAACACAACAGTTGCACCAAGCAGAAAGAAACGCGAGCAGTATGAAAAGACAAGGAAAGAAAGGACTACAAGCTATGCAGGTCAACTCAACATTAGAAGAGGTAATAGCTGCAACTGATGGAATGTCAGATAAAGAGTTCAGGATATACATGCTTCAGATTATCTGGAGTCTCAAGGAAGACATGAGACAGCAAAATCAGACAATGAAAGATCACATTGACAAACAAATCCAGGAAGTAAAAGATCAATTTCACAGGGAGATAGAGGTAATAAAAAACAAACAAATAGAAATCCTAGAAATGCAGGAAACAATAAACCAACTTAAAAACTCAATTGAGAATACTACCAGCAGAGTAGATCACTTAGAAGAGAGAACATCAGACAATGAAGACAAAGTATTTCAACTGGAAAAGAACATAGACAGCTCAGCAAGTCTGCTAAGAAACCACGAGCAGAACATCCAAGAAATATGGGACAATATCAAAAGACCAAATTTAAGAGTCATTGGGATACAAGAAGGCACAGAGATCCAAACCAAAGGAATAAACAGTCTATTCAGTGAAATAATACGAGAAAACTTCCCAGAATTGAAGAATGAGACAGAATCCCAAATCCTAGAAGCCTACAGGACGCCGAATATGCAAAATCATAAGAGATCCACACCTAGACACATTATAATGAAGATGTCCAACATACAGAATAAGGAGAGAATTTTAAAAGCTGCAAGAGAAAGAAAGCAGATTACATTTAGGGGTAAACCAATCAGGATAACAGCTGATCTCTGGACACAGACTCTGAAAGCTAGAAGATCCTGGAATAACATATTTCAAACACTGAAAGAAAATGGGTTCCAACCAAGAATCGTGTATCCGGCGAAATTAAGCTTCAGGATGGAAGATGAAATTAAAACCTTCCACGATAAACAAAAGTTAAAAGAATTCGCAGCTAGAAAACCATCTCTTCAAAAAATCCTTGGCAAAACATTACAGGAAGAGGAAATGGAAAATAACATTGAAAACCAACATTGGGAGGTAGGACAGTAAAGGGGGGAAAGTAGTCAAAGAGGATAACAAATCAGGTTTAGTAACATCAATAAATAAATATGGCTAGAAGAACAAACCATATCTCAATAATAACCCTAAATGTTAATGGCTTAAACTCACCAATCAAGAGACACAGGCTAGCAGAATGGATCACAAAACAAGACCCAACAGTATGCTGCCTACAGGAGACGCATCTGATAGGAAAAGATATCCATAGAATGAAGGTGAAAGGTTGGGAAAAATCATACCACTCATATGGACTGCGGAAACAAGCAGGAGTGGCCATACTCATATCTAATAAAATAGATTTCAAACCAAAGTTAATCAAAAGGGATAAAGAAGGACACTTCATACTGCTCAAGGGAACCATACACCAACAAGACATAACAATCATAAATATATATGCCCCAAATAATGGCGCAGCTGTGTTCATCAAGCAAACTCTTCTCAAGTTTAAGAGTCTAATAGACCACCATACAATAATCATGGGAGACTTCAACACACCTCTCTCACCACTGGACAGATCTTCCAAACAAAAGTTAAATAAGGAAACTATAGAACTCAATAACACAATTAACAATCTAGACTTAATTGACATATATAGACTATACCACCCAACATCAAGTAGTTACACTTTTTTCTCAGCAGCACATGGAACCTTCTCAAAAATAGACCATATATTATGTCACAGGGCAACTCTTAGACAATATAAAGGGGTAGAGATAACACCATGCATCTTATCTGATCACAATGGAATGAAACTGAAATTCAATGATAAAAGTAGGAAGGAAAAATCAAGCATCACTTGGAGAATGAACAATAGGTTGCTGAATGATCAATGGGTTTTAGAAGACATCAAGGAGGAAATTAAAAACTTCCTAGAGTTAAATGAAAACACAGACACAACATATCGGAACCTATGGGACACATTGAAAGCAGTTCTAAGAGGAAAATTCATTGCTTGGAGTTCATTCCTCAAAAAAAGAAAAAACCAACAAATAAATGATCTCATACTTCATCTCAAAATCCTAGAAAAAGAAGAGCAAAACAACAGCAAAAGAAGTAGAAGGCAAGAAATTATTAAAATCAGAGCTGAAATTAATGAAATTGAAACAAAAGAAACAATTGAAAAAATTGACAAAACTAAAAGTTGGTTCTTTGAAAAAATAAATAAAATTGACAGACCCTTGGCCATGCTAACAAAGAGAAGAAGAGAGAGTACCCAAATTACTAGCATACGGGATGAAAAAGGCAATATCAAAACAGACACTTCAGAAATACAGAAGATAATCAGAAATTATTTTGAATCCTTATACTCCAATAAAATAGAAGATAGTGAAGGCATAGATAAATTCCTTAAGTCTTATGAACTGCCCAGATTGAGTCAGGAGGATATAGACAACCTAAACAGACCAATAACAATAGAGGAAATAGAAGAAACCATCAAAAGATTACCAACTAAGAAAAGCCCAGGACCGGACGGGTATACAGCAGAGTTTTACAAAACCTTTAAAGAGGAACTAACACCAATACTTTTCAAACTATTTCAGGAAATAGAAAAAGAGGGAGAACTTCCAAATTCATTCTACGAGGCCAACATCACCCTGATTCTGAAACCAGACAAAGACACCTCAAAGAAAGAAAACTACAGACCAATATCTCTAATGAACCTTGATGCAAAAATCCTCAATAAAATTCTGGCGAATCGGATTCAAATACATATCAAAAAAATTATACACCATGATCAAGTAGGATTCATCCCTGGTATGCAAGGTTGGTTCAATATACGGAAATCAATAAATGTTATCCACCACATCAATAGACTTAAAAATAAGAACCATATGATCATCTCGATAGATGCAGAAAAAGCATTCGACAAAGTACAGCATCCCTTTATGTTCAAAACTCTAGAAAAATTAGGGATAACGGGATCATACCTCAACATTGTAAAAGCAATCTATGATAAGCCACAGGCCAGCATCATTCTGAATGGAGAAAAATTGAAGGCATTCCCTCTAAGATCTGGTACAAGACAGGGATGCCCTCTCTCACCACTTCTGTTCAACATAGTCCTCGAAACACTGGCCAGAGCAATTAGGCAGACGAAAGAAATTAAAGGCATAAAAATAGGAAAAGAAGAACTTAAATTATCACTATTTGCAGATGATATGATTCTATACCTAGCAGATCCAAAAGGGTCTACAAAGATGCTATTAGAGCTAATAAATGAATTCAGGAAAGTGGCAGGATATAAGATCAACACGCATAAATCTAAGGCATTCCTGTATATCAGCGACAAATCCTCTGAAACGGAAATGAGGACAACTACTCCATTCACAATATCCCCCCAAAAAATAAAATACTTGGGAATCAACCTAACAAAAGAGGTGAAAGATTTATACAATGAAAATTACAGAACCCTAAAGAAAGACATAGAAGAAGACCTTAGAAGATGGAAAAATATACCCTGCTCATGGATAGGCAGAACTAACATCATCAAAATGGCGATATTACCAAAAGTCCTATATAAGTTCAATGCAATGCCAATCAAAATCCCAACAGCATATCTTGTAGAAATTGATAAAAGAATCATGAAATTCATATGGAATAATAAAAGACCCAGAATAGCAAAAACAATACTAAGCAGGAAGTGTGAATCAGGTGGTATAGCGATACCAGACTTCAAACTATACTACAGAGCAATAGTAACAAAAACAGCATGGTACTGGTACCAAAACAGGAGGGTGGACCAATGGTACAGAATAGAGGACACAGTAACCAATCCACAAAACTACAACTATCTTATTTTTGATAAAGGGGCTAAAAGCATGCAATGGAGGAAGGATAGCATCTTCAACAAATGGTGCTGGGAAAACTGGAAATCCATTTGCACCAAAATGAATCTGAATCCATATCTCTCGCCGTGCACAAAAGTTAACTCAAAATGGATCAAGGAGCTTGATATTAAATCAGAGACACGGCATCTGATAGAAGAAAAAGTTGGTTATGATCTACACGCTGTGGGATCGGGCTCCAAATTCCTCAATAGGACACCCATAGCGCTAGAGTTAACAAATAGAATCAACAAATGGGACTTACTCAAACTAAAAAGTTTTTTCTCAGCAAAAGAAACAATAAGAGAGATAAACAGGGAGCCTACATCCTGGGAACAAATCTTTACTCCACACACTTCAGATAGAGCCCTAATAACCAGAATATACAAAGAACTCAAAAAATTAGACAATAAGATAACAAATAACCCAATCAATAAATGGGCCAAGGACCTGAACAGACACTTCTCAGAGGAGGACATACAATCAATCAACAAGTACATGAAAAAATGCTCACCATCGCTAGCAGTCAGAGAAATGCAAATCAAAACTACCCTAAGACACCATCTCACTCCAGTAAGACTGGCAGCCATTAGGAAGTCAAACAACAATAAGTGCTGGAGAGGATGCGGGGAAAAGGGCACTCTTGTTCATTGCTGGTGGGACTGCAAATTGGTGCAGCCAATTTGGAAAGCAGTATGGAGATTTCTCGGAAAGCTGGGAATGGAACCACCATTCGACCCAGCTATTCCCCTTCTCGGTCTATTCCCTAAAGCCCTAACAAGAGCATGCTACAGGGACACTGCTACATCGATGTTCATAGCAGCTCAATTCACGATAGCAAGACTGTGGAACCAGCCTAGATGCTCTTCAATAGATGAATGGATAAAAAAAATGTGGCATTTATATACTATGGAGTATTATTCTGCATTAAAAAATGACAAAATCATAGAATTTGGAGGAAAATGGATGGCATTAGAGCAGATTATGCTAAGTGAAGCTAGTCAATCTTTAAAAAACAAATACCAAATGACTCCTTTGATATAAGGGGAGTAAACAAGGACAGGGTAGGGACGAAGAGCTTGAGAAGAAGATTTACATTAAACAGGGATGAGAGGTGGGAGGGAAAGGGAGTGAGAAGGGAAATTGCATGGAAATGGAAGGCGATCCTCAGGGTTATACAAAATGTCATATAAGAGGAAAGGAGGGGTAAGACAAGTTAATACAAATGGAAGAAATGATTTACAGTAGAAGGGGTAGAGAGAGAAAAGGGGAGGGGAGGGGAGGGGAGGGGGGATAGTAGAGAATAGGACAGACAGCAGAATACATCAGAATCTAGAAAGGCAATATGTCAATCAATGGAAGGGAAACTGATGTGATACAGCAATCTGTATACGGGGTAAAAGCGGGAGTTCATAATCCACTTGAATCAAACCGTGTAATATGATGTATTAAGAACTATGTAATGTTATGAACGACCAATAAAAAAAAATAAAAAAAAAGAAAATGAAATGGTTATAACTCGTCCTATGCTAGAAGGAATTAATATTGGTACAATTGCTTCCCCAAACTGTCATAAACTATTTAAAACAATTTAATTTTGTTGATATAAATTTCCAGTTTTCCCAGCACCATTTGTTGAAGAAGCTATCTTTTCTCCAATATATGTTTTTGGTACCCTTGTTTAATATAAGATGACTGTATTTATGTGGGTTTGTCTCTGTGTCCTCTATTCTGTACCACTGGTCTACAAGTCTATTTTGGTGCCAAAACTATGCCATTTTTATTAATAGTTTAAGGTCTGGTATAGTGATGCCACCTGCTTCACTCTTCTTGATAAGGATTGCTTTAGCTCTTCTGGTCTCTTATTTTTCCAGATGAATTTCATGACTGCTTTTTCTCACCATGCACAAAACTCAACTCAAAGTGGATCAAGAACCTAGGGATTAAACCAGAGACCCTTCACCTAAGAGAAGAAAAAGTAGGCTCAAATCTCTATCATGTCAGATTAGGCCCCAAATTCCTTAATAAGACTCCTATAGCTCAAGAATTAAAATCAAGAATCAATAAATGGGATGGATTCAAACTAAAAAGCTTCTTCTCAGCAAAAGAAACAATCAGTGAAGTGAATATAGAGCCTACAGAATGGGAGCAAATTTTTACCCCTCACACATCAGATAGAGCACTAATCTCTAGGATATATAAAGCACTCAAAAACTTTAACACACACAAACAACAACAACAACAACAACAACAAAAAACAAATAAGCCAATCAATAAATGGGCCAAAGAACTGAACAGACACTTCTCAGAAGATGATATACAATCAACAAATATATGAAAAAATATTCAACACCTCTAATAATTAGAGAAATGCAAATCAAAACTACTGTAAGAGTTTATCTCATTCCATTCAGAATGGCAGCTATTAAGAATACAAACAACAATAAGTGTTGGTGAGGATGTAGGGAAAAGGCACACTCATACACTGCTGGTGGGACTGCAAATTGGTGCAGCCAATATGGAAAACAGTATGGAGATTCCTTGGAAATCTTGAAATGGAAACACCATTTGACCCAGTTATCCCTCTCCTAGGACTATACCCAAAGGACTTAAAAACGGCATACTACAGCCACATCAATGTTTATAGCAGCACAATTCACAATAGCTAAACTGTGGATCCAACCTAGATGCCCTTCAGTAGATGAATGAGTAAAGAAAATGTGGTATATATCTACAATAGACTATTACTCAGCAATAAAATAGAATAAAATCATGGCATTTGCAGGTAAATGGATGGAGTTGGAGAATATAATGCTAAGTGAAGAAAGCCAATCCCAAATCAAATGCCAAATGTCTTCTCTGATATAAGGATGCTGATTCATAATGGGGCTGGGGGAGAGCATGGAAGGAAGGAACAGACGAACTTTAGATAGGGCAAAGGGGAGGGAGGGGAAGGCAGAGGGTGTGAGGGTAGAAAAGAAGGTGGAATGAGATAGACATCGTGACCCTAAGTACATGTATGAAAATATGATCAGTGTGACTCTACTTTGTGTTCAACCTGAGACATGAAAAATTGTGCTCTATTTATGTAATATGAAATGAATTGCATTCTGCTGTCTATATAACAAACTAGAATAAATAAAATAAAATAAACTATTTAAAACAGAACATGCATGTACTCTATGATTCATTAATCTCTCTCCTAGGTATGTACAAAGAAAAAACCTACTCAAAAGTGTTCACAGCAGGATTAAGATTAGTAGCTACAAACTGGAAACAACCATAATTTCTATCAATAGCACAAATGAAAAATAAATTGTACCATATTCACATAATAGAATATTATACAGGTGTGACAATAAAAGAAGTCCATGCTATATCCAACAGCATGTGTAATCCTCACATTGTTCAGAGAATGAAATAAGTGAGTTCAAGCTCATATTTCCATTTATATGAAGTTACAAAGAAATCAAACCAACCTGCATTGTGAAAAATCAGGATGGTAATTGCCTCTGGATGGGTATGACAGGAGATTTTTAGAGAGCGGTAAAGTTCTGACTCTTGATCCAAGTGGTGATTATCCCCCTGGGCCACCTTAGTAAAAGTCCTTAAGTTGTATACCTATGACTTAGATCTTTTTTTTCCTCTTAGTCTATTTGATTTTAATAAAATTCACATCCCCCTAAACAAACACAGAAGCATGCCTTCTTATTTCCAGGCAGTTCTTATAGATGACTGAATAATAATGCTAGGAAAAGAGAAGTTATTGTCTCATTTCAGACACAGGAAGTAGCTCAAATGTCAGCTATCTCACTCCACTCAATTTACAGGTGAATATTTGAAATATAGTTTCATTATTTATTTTATTTTAGTTTTTAAATACTGGGAATTGAACTCAGGGGCATTTTACCACTGAGCTCTGTCCTCAGCCCTTTTTCTTTTTTATTTGAGACAGGGTCTTACTAAGTTTCTGAGGCTAGCCTCAAACTTTTCATCCTCCTGCCTCAGCCTCCTAAATTGCTGGGATTACAGTGATGTGACACCATGCCCAGCTATTTTCATTACCTTTCAGGTATGATGAGGCTAACAGACAAAAGATTAATGCCATTGAAAAGATGGTTTATTATACTTACAGGTTCCAAAAGAATGGTACTTGCTATACCTTAGGGGGCCACACAAAGAAGCACAAGAGCCTGCCAGGGAACAGAGGGAGTAGAGGGCAACTGGAGCAAGAGCCTCTATTATGGTTTTCACAATAAGGAATGGGTAAGATAGAATAGGCAGGCTGCTTTGGATAATTCTGTCACATTTGAGGTGCAGTGGCTGTCCCCACCTGTCTAACAATCCTCTGGAATTCAGGCCTGGAGTGTGAGAGCTCCCTAGAGGAAGTGATTAGGGATGTAGGCTCAGAATTTAGACCTGGAGTGTGAGAGCTCCTAAGAGGAAGTAGTTAGGGGTGTGGGCTCTGGGATGGTTGGTTAGCACAGGAAAGACATACACACAGGAAGTTAGCTAGCCCTGGGAAAGGTAGTACCTTCAGGGTCAGCAAATCCCCAAGATGTCAAAGCATCAAAATTACAGAATAAAAAGATAAAATTAGTATGGTGAGTCAGGGTCAAAAAACTTTGTGATCAGCCCAAAGTCATCTACTGTGTGTCAGAGCCTGGATTCTCCTGTTCCATGCTGACCATATTGGTTCCATGCTGACCATATTGGGGAGATATTTTTTGGTGGCATGGAGCCTATGATTAAACAACTCACAATATGCAATCGACACATTTCGGCATTGTCACACATTTCATTTGCATCACAAAAGTTCGGTCAGGTACATGGTGAGGAGGGAATGAAAACAGTATGTGCATTTTAGAGATAAATAAACCAGAAAAAAGAATAAGTAAATTGTTCATGGTTGCATAACTAGGAAGAGGAAGAGACCGAAATTAGTACTTTAAAATTTGTTTAGTACATAACCTTTAACTGATGAGATAAAGAGAATGCTGAAAGATAAGGGGGAACAATGGGTGAATCAGAAGTTAAAAAATATATCTAAGTGTGTATTGTAAACCCTCTATATTTCATGGAAAGAAGAGAGCTATGGAAGGGAAGAAGGATCTCGATCCAAGAGGGGTGGACAAATTGGCCAAAGAAACCTGAGTCCCAAGGATAAGGCACTGAGTCATGTTTGAGCCAAAGCATGCATGGTACTGAGGTTGCATCTGGAAATGCCCTTGCACTCTGGCCTGGGCCTCTCTGCATGGTGGATAGTCACAGACAGGAAGAGAAGAGAGGGGAAGCCAGAGGGAGTCCTTATAAGCTTTGGTGTGAAAATTTTCCTGTTTATATCTTCAGGCAGGAAAACAGGGGACCATGAAGATAGAAGGTGAGATCCAGCATGAACTGGACAGAATCCTTCACTGGCTTTGGCCTGGTTGGGTCCCAGGACATGGTAGGTTATGGGCATCTGTGACTGCGATGGGGATAGGAGTAGGCTTGATGGCCAGGGTCTCTGAGGAGACAATCCTTGGGATCTAGAAGTGTTCTGAGCCTTAGGGGGTTATGAATGGAATTCAGATGCTTTCAGGTGTGGTGGGAGTGGTGTCAGGAGAGGTTGGGGTTCTGTCTCAGAGGAGCAGAGCTGGGAAGAGGTTCTGGCAGAGTCTCCAAAGAGCTCCTGTCTCTGAGATGGATCTTACCTCTGTCCTGGGCATGGCATAGCCCCACCTCCGTGATCTCCCAACACCAGGCCTGCAGCTCAGGATCCCCCCTCACAACATCATCCCTCTGGTAGAAAAGGTGGACGATCCCCTCCACACACCTGCCCAGAGAAGGGAGCTGAAATCTGTGATGCCAGAAGGCTCCAGCCTCTGACCTCTACTACTCTAATCTGGCCACTAAACCTGGGTCCTAGTAGACTTGCCTTTTGGAACATTCCCCAGGTTTATGACACAACTGTGTAAAGGAAGTTGTAAGTCAAGAGTTCCAGGAATTCCCTACACTGTACATGGTTGCCAGACACTCTTCTTAACATAATCCCCCATACCACCAGATCCTATGGTTTACTCACTCACAGCTCTCCTCACCTCCATTTCCTGCCTCTCTCCTACCCTCTTTGCTTTTGCCCTATGCTGATCTCAAGCCAGAACCCCACCCTCCTTCTCCCACTCCCACTCCCCATTTCTTAGCTGCTTCTCACCCACCGGCCAAGGCATCATGAGCATAGAGAGCACTTGGGATTCCTAGCAGACGCCCATCAGGAGGACAGAGGAAGCAACAGGTCAGCTGAGTCATTGCCCAATGGGCCAAATCTAGATGACCACCTCCACCTGTGCTCACTGCCTAGGATGAGAAAGTTAACAGGGCTTGAAGAACAGAATAATTGCCTTTTATACAGGGATTCAGAAATGGGTTGTTCAGATTTAAAGTCATCTATGTGATGGAACAGGGCTCACGAGTTTAAGGATTAGGCCATTCACGCAGGTTGGACTGGGGTCTTGAGGATGTCAAGAAGTTATAGAGAGGTGGATGATCAGGCAGACCCATGTTCAAGTTCCTCTTTACCTTTGCAAATATTCCTTCATCGGAGTTAAACTGGATCCGGCCCCGGGTGTTGATTTCCATAGTGTTGTGGACATGGGGCGCCAGGAGATGGGGTGCAGAAGATTGGAGGGGTGGTTAATGGAGACCATGCTTGGGTCCTTTCTTGTGGGGTCTGGCACACAGCATGGCGTCCTGCTCTATTCTTGATGCTTTTGTCCCTGGTGCTACTTTGACAGTCTGGTCTCCTGATTCTTTAACCACTCACTTCCATATCCTCCAACTTCCATGACAGTTGGGCTTTGGAGCCACACCACGTGGGGTTTGAGTGCACATTTCACTACTCACCTTGATACCTGAGCAACATAATGAACCCTCTAAGTGTCAGTCTCCTCATTAGTTACAAAATTACTACAGGGGCATGATGGGGTGTCTTATCTCAGGTGCTGCAGTACTGCTTCTGAGAGTGACTGAGCAGCAGGTTTGGAACATTACCTGGCACACAGAAGTTCTTGAGATCTTTGCCTTTATTATATTCACTTTGAACACAGTTGTATTTTAAAGAATCTGCCCCTTAACTTTTGATATAATTGTGTTCTTTCTCTTTATTTCATATCATCATAACTTAAACAAGCCTGTGCTTATTTCAAAACCACACATCTCATCATTTTCCTTTTTTATTTTTAGGTCTTAATCCGGATTAAAGATGTCACATCAAGCTACCTGTTTAAGCCATTCCTACTTAGGCCCTATATGTCCCCTAATGAAGGCCACTTATCATTGACACATGCTTATTTTTATGCTAAGTGGTGGTTTCCCCATTATAACTTGTTCGATATACAAGATTCATATAGTTTTTCACATTTTGATTGTTTGATACTGGGCCAAGGGCAAGATTGAGGTGATACTTCTGGTTTTAAGGCATTAAGGCCCCTCAATACCGGTCTTTTCAGAAAATTCATGGAAGGATATTGGCATCACAGAAAACATAAGACCTCCAAAACAAGGGAATAAAGAACCCAAATCAGAGTCCCTAACAATAATGAGGATGATGATGATAATTAATTATGATAACCCAAAGAATAAAACAAAACCAATACTTTTCTGTGACACCACATTTTATCATTTAATGCCTTAACAACCTCATGATGGAGATCCTATTATCTCCATTCAGAGATGAGGACCCCAAAGCACACATCTGAGTAAGCACTGAGGCCAAGATTCAATATTCAAATGCTGGTAATCTGCATGCAAAACCTGCCTATATGACCTTTAATGATACCTCTGGTGGGTCCTGATAACAATGCAGCTGTTTGCCATGTGATGAAGTTGTTATATTGAGGTTAGGGAAATATGGAGGGGGCCAAACTAGTAAACAGTGATGTTAAGTATGAAAATGTAGTTAAATAATTCAAGTTAAGAACATGGTGATGCAAAATATCTTAAGATCATCATATGTAAGTTCCCATGAACTATATTAATAATTACTTTGCTTTTGTAACCCTAAAAACCAAAATTACTACAGCCCAGATTAGGATTGGGGTGGGAACTCCAAGCAGCAATACAATTCAGTTTTCTTTGTTTTTGTACTGGGGATTGAAACTAGGGGTGCTTTACCACTGAGTTATATCCCCAGTTCTTTTTATTTTCTATTTTGAGACAGGGTCTCACTAAGTGGCTGAGTCTGGCCTGGAATTTGTGATCCTCCTGCCCCAACCCCAGAGTTACTGGGATTACAGGCATGTCTCACTGCATCCACCTACAATTCCCTTGTTCTGCCTGCCAAGTACTCACTCGCATATCTGACCAATACTTCAAACTCCCTGTATCTAAAACTGAAAAGCTCATCTTGGTCTCCAAACTGGCTTCTTTACCTGACTTTGAAGTTTCTGATCATTGCTCTGATGCCTAAGCATTAAGCATGCACATGTTTGCTGCCTTCTTGGCTATGTTCCCTGTATCAAAGTGACATTACGATTTCCAAAAATTTTTAAAGCAAGTTTTACGCATCTTTTTTTTTTCTGCATTATGCTCAGCAATAGATAACCAGACTCACTCTATTTTAAAAATAAGGTCTGTACAACTCACCCATATTGAGGACTCCCAGGTGTTTCAGAAGCACAGACCTCTGACCTTGCCTCTCCAATTTTGCACTCAGGCATGCTGCAGTTACTGTTTCCCATGATCACCATTCATTGGTGTCCCTCCCTCCCTCTCTTCCTCCCTCCCTCCCTTCCTTTCTTCTTTCCTCCCCACCTCCTGATACCACCATGCAAATGCAGCTCTTTATCCACCTCACTCTTGGGCAGGTTCAAGAGATCTGTCAGGCTTTGCTCTCTCTCTGCTCTCTTTGACTCTGTCCTTTGATTTTCTGCTTATCTGACTACTTCAGTTATGGTGGAACATCTCCACCAATACTATAGCACCTCTCTATGTCTCTAATTCCAGAAATTGCTGTCGGCCTTTCCACACAAATGATAAATCTCCTAAGGCAGAATTAACATTTCGCTTTAACAAATTATATTCCTACTCTATTCCTGACCCATTGGCAGAGAATTTCAGAGAGCTGACTTACAATGTGTACTTAATTAATCCAAGTGTTTGACTTCATAGGACAGATGAGATCACTCTGTATTATTTCTTAACTTGTGTATATCTTCAATTTTCTCAAAATAAAAAGAATTTAAGTATTAAAATAAAACCAAGGTCAAGGTCTTGCAATAGTTATCTGTCTCCTTTATCTCCCTCTGTTCATAAGACACTATGAAGATTCTGTGCTGTGTCACCATACCTATGCTTGTTGAGTGCCAATCATCAGTGTCATGGTCATATCTTGAAGACCTAGGCTTTTAAATCCCATACAGCTGTTGGGTTTTTCCTCTCTCTGAGGTACAAGATGGGACATGGAGGGTGGAGCCTGTACCTTGAAGACAGGGTGCAGTCCTGGGAGGCACCTCATGGTGGCAACAGCAATGACCTCACCCAGTAGGTGAGTGTTCAGCAAATGATACTGGAACAAATGCAGTTGGAAATCTGAATTTCGGACCCAGGACTTGGCCAGGAGCCAGGCAAGTGGAGGATCAGAGGGCAGGAACAGTGTTGGGGTAGGAGAACTGGGGGTGGGAGCTTGGAGCTAAAAGAAAGAGGAATCAAACATTCATTGACCTTTTGCCACATGCAAGACACTTTGCTCCGTATTTTGAGGGAATGGAAATGACTGAAATCAAGTAACTGCTTCTGAGGAAGTGAAAACCAAGTAGGAGGAAGTAGGAAACTTCCACATTGCCTGTCACTAGCCATGGTTCCATGTAAGTGTCATGATAGTTTGTGTGAATGCAGGTGAAATGGAAGGAAGGGATCAGTATGGCGGCCCTAACAGTGGTTTGGGGAACACAGGATGGGCGTCTGAGCTTTGGTGGTAGAATGGGAAAAAGAAGGTGAGAATGAGAAATTAACAGTATGTATCAATGACTGTGCAAACAGCATGAAAATATTAAAATTAAGGAAGAAAAGATGTTTAAGAAAGAAGGGATATTCACCGCATTGAAAGATCAAAAGAGATTGAGTAACTTCAGCATGAAAACCAAGAGAGGCCATTGTGATTCTCAGGTATGCCCAGATAAGTAGTGACCAATCTGAAAACTAGAAAGGAGCAATCAGATAGATATGAAGATAGTTCTCATGGAGTGAGGTCAGGAGTAAGGATGGAAAGAGAGAAAGAGCCAGGTTTCTCTGTCCTTGGACAGGTAAGATGAACAGAGAACAGTGTTAGGAGTGAGATGCTCAGGGTACCTCAACTGGTTGACCATAGGTAGCAGCTTCCCATTGGGTTCCATCTTCAGCATGACAAGGGGGGCAGCCAGGTACTGCTTCTCTCTTTGGATCACATTGGTTGGAATTCCATCCAGCAGGATAAAGTCAGCCTCAAACAGGGAACCATTCTGGGGAAAGGAGAAATGTATGCATGGTTAAGATCGGAAGACTGGGGCTGGGGTTGTGGCTCAGCAGTCGAGTGCTTGCCTAGCATGTGTGAGGCTCTGGGTTCGATCCTCAGTATCACATAAAAATAAAATAAATAAAATAAAGGTGTTGTGTCCAACTACAACTAAAAAAAAATAAGATTGGAAGAATGCCCCCACAGCATCAGAGCAAAGGAAAAGAAATGTAAAGATGTTCAATCTGTCTTCATGCCATTATCTTGGGAAGTCTCCCTAGGAACAACCCTTCATTGTGCAGGGGTAGTTTTGGACCATACCTGTCCAATCTACTGTGAACCACAGGCACACTAATTTCAGGAACCAGGCAAGTGGAGGATCAGAGGGCAGGAGCAGTGTTGGGGTAGGAGAACTGTGCGAATATCCAGCGTCCGTTTCCCATCATATCCTAAACACCTGCTACTTGTATTTAGCTCTCACCAGTGTCAAATGTTTTTTCCTACATATTTTATTCCCTCTAGATCTTCCCAGCACAGCGCTCTACACCAAGGACAGCAGGTTAAGACAACATTCCTCCCTCTGACTTGCATTTGGTCTCTTAACATCACTACATCTCTGGGCCACATTGCCAAGGATAGATCAACTGAGTATGGGAGGAAGTACCTGGAGTTCTTTTTCCAACTGGGCCCCAAGTTCCTCTGTCCCTGGGGGAAGCACCAGCCTGGAAGGCAGAGAAGTAGAGCATCTCAACAGCATGGGGTTAGCACCATTGAGGAACCGGTAGCCAAACGGTTCATCCTCTTGCCAGCCCTGATGAACCTTCTCTGTGGGGTGGGGATGGAGAATGGGAGGAAAATAGTTACCTGGATATTCCTCTCTTGCAGGTTCTATCCCAAGAATTCAGGCATATGATCATACCCTACCCAGCCCTCATGTTTTCATCCTCAGGCCTTTCTGAGACGGCGAGTTATAATTATTTCTCATCTGGCAAGAAGATATGGGAGACTCTCAAGTGCAACGGATGACTTTGGAGAAAAAAAAAGACCTCAAGGGGTCATGGAGGCCTGGGGGAACCACTGACCAGCCAGGGCGCTCTTCTGGCCCCAAAATATCTGATCAAATTCTTCCAGGCGGGTCCAGGATGTCAGCAGAGTGTAAATACATTTGAAAACCACCTCCAGGGCCCTAGGACAGCATCAAAGGAAACAATCAACCAACCAAATCCCTCCTGATTTGGGATCCACTAGCCCCCACTCCATTCTGACCTTCTCCTTACTCTGTCTTTGCTGTCCATTCATAGTCCAGCCTCTTGCCCTCATGGAATCTCATGTCTGGGGGCAGATCATTCTCTGTGTCTGCAGCTATTTTCAGGGGTATCCCTTCCTTCCAGATGCCCCAACTAGCAGATGGGAAAGAGTTGAGGAAGAAATAGGGTCAGGAATGGAGCAGGAGATAGGAAGATGTGGAACAATTGGGAGGTATGAGGGTGGGTATTTACCGGTAGGTCTGCTGTCTTTCCTCCAGTTCTTTCTTTCTATGCTTCTGGAAGATGTCTAAGGCATTGTCTCCTGCCAGGCGAGCTAGGGAGATGATAGATCACACAGTTTTGTCCAAACTGGTGCCATTCTTGGTTTGTTCTCATCTCTATTCTTAATTATATTACAGCATGCTGTCACCTTTTTCCTTGTCTCCTCCTCCCCTGATTTGTCTGTGACATCCTTTATCTATTTTTATTCACACCTTATTCCTGATTTCCACCAATCTCTGAAAATTTTCCTAAAGCAAATATCTCATGTTTACTATACTTTCTTGTTCTTTAATTCACATTCATCCTCCAGTCCCTACTCATCATTATCTCTGAATCCTCTACTTAATCTCTTGTCATGTCCACACTTAGCCTACATAATCACATATTACTTTGGTACATTTAGCCAGTCCTGGCCTTTCCCTGTCCTCATCTTCCCCTGTCTTCCAAATGACATATTTCATGTTAGCTCTACTTATATACTCCACCCTTCTCCACCTCCACCCTCACCTGTTCCTGATTACAAGAATTTCTGTGCACATTACTTTCAGCCTCTTATCCTACCTAACAAAAGGTTCCAAGAATCTATCAGTCTCCCCATCCCATAATTTATATAAACCTAACTTGTTTCTGTTCTCACCTGTATTTAACTTCACTTGTTCTTCAGAAGTACATAGTCCATGTTTCTATTCTTACCATGTCCATATCCCTAATTGTGTCACGATGTTTTTCTCCTTTTTTCCCATGGTAACAATTTCAGCATTTGCTGTCCTCATTCATCCCCATCTTCTACCGTGTCTCCACTCGTCACAGTTGAATTCCCTGTTATGCCACCCAAACCAGCTCTCCAACATGGTTGTCAGTTGTTTCCATAGCTGTGTCCTGCTCACAAGTTACTGACCACCTTATTCCATGAGCCCCTTACCTGCTGCTGCCCTAACATAGAGGAATCCTTTCTACTTTGTTTCTCTGTTTTCCTTCATTGCTGCATCTCCCACTCTCTATATTCACCTTTTTGGAAGACAGAATCTCCAGATCACTTATCCCTCTCCAGCCTCACTCGCAGCATCACTTACTCTGGGTAAAACTTTGGGACTTCATAACTTCTTCCCTTTTCCTGTCGTGCATCCTGGAATCCCTGCACTCCACGTGCCTCGGAGTCCATCCTTTCTCTAAGCACCACCGACCTTACTCAATCCCATTCTGCTCCTCTGCCCCCAGCACTTCCTGAGGAGGCCTTGCTCCCACTTCCCCAACGCTGCCGGCTCACCAGTGCCCTCGGGCAGGCTCAGGACGCTCTTGCCTTGCACCCAGCGGTAGCACGGAAACGCGGTCTTCGCGGAGGTTCCCGGACCCTGCACGGTGATGCGATCGCAGAACCACGCGTCGTCCACCAATGAGTGCTGTTTGCGCAGCTTCACGAACTGCAGCGGCCCCAGATTCTCTGGAGTGTCCAGAGCAAACTCCTCCTCCTGTGGGGGCCAGACTCGCCAGACTTAGCTGAAGGACCTGAGAAGCCCTTATGAGGGCAGAACGGGCCCTTTGTGGAACTTCAGTTAATCAGGGCCTCGGAAGACAGTATCACCTCCCTTCCTCCTCCGCTTGACCTGTCCCAGGGGTCTCTGTTAGGCTCCATTTCAGCGCGAGCAAGCGGGGGCCCCGCAGTGCGTTGCAAGCAGTGACTTGAACTGACGACGGAGCATCATCCTTCTCTGAGCTGTCACCGGGATCATGCTTGCAGGAGCTTCAAGGCTGACCACTGGTGGTATAGTTACCTGACTCTGGGGTCATTTGGAGATGGAGTTGGAGGCCGCCAGGACCAGGGTCGGAGAAATGAAGTAGGGGATTGAGCCTAATCCGGAATTATGACTCCTAACACTACCCGCTTCTCCGCGAACCCCCTTTCTCCCTACGCTGCGGGAGTACCAGCGCGGGCTGTCCTGCTGGAACTCTCCCCCAGTCTCCTACTGCTCGCCCACATCGCTCTGCAATCCTAGCCTGGCTGATGGCGGGTATCCCGGCTCCCACCCACTGACCTCGCCAGGCCTGGGTTGCAGCTGCAGCTCCAGCTCTGCCTCCCGCTGAGCCCCCACCAGCCACAGCTGCACGCGGTTCTGCGACCCTGAGAAAACCCAGACCCCAGTGGCCACCAGGATGCGCTAGCGGCTCCTGGCGCCCCCTGCCTGCTGCCTCTGTAATAGCTGTCCGTTAATAAGCCTTGGGAAAGGTCTAGGGGACCTGCTTTTGATGCGTTGCCTGAAGGACCAGCCCCCAGCTTAATAAATCAGGGTTTTGTGTGTCCGCCCACTGTAGGATTGGGGCGTTTCAGGTACCCACCCCAGACAGGCCTGAACCTGCAATTATCCCCATGTGGGGGTGGAGATGGCTGCTCCTCTTTGTGGAGAAGAGCGACTTTGAGGAAGGTGAGGGGCCAAGTGAGGGGGCACGAAGAAGGGGAGTGGGGACAGGCTGAGTCCATCAGAGTTTCTCTCCAGGCCTCTCTCTTCTTCCCCTCCTGTTTAATATTGAGTAGCACAGGGTGAGCATTTCCTGAAAGATCTTGGGTGGCAATGTCCGTTCTTTACAGCCTTACCTTGTGCCCATGTCAACTGTACCCACCTTCCTTTCTTCTGCCAGATCTTGCCTCCTGAAGGGCATTGGGATTGTCCTTTTTGGTTCCAGAAGGCTCCTTTGGAGGGACAATCAAGAGTTCAGGGGGGAAATTATAGTCTTCACTGTAATATGATTTTATATGTTGATCCACTTAGAGAGTAGCTCATTTTAAAATTTTCTTTTATTTTCTGTCCTTCATACCCACCCCAAGATAAGTCATTTTTTTTTCAGTAGTCCATTTTGATTCCTTATTTCCACTCTTTCCTGTTCATAGAATTATTTATATGTTGTTTTATATGGAAACATGAGGTAACATAAATTTTTTTTCTTGGAACATGCTTTTCACAGTACATGATACAAATAACAACACATGATGGGAGAGAAATCCATGATGGGAATATTCAGATCATTAGGTAGAGATCTAATTATTGTTTTCACTAACTTTTAGGATTCTCCTTTTGGTGAATCTTTATGGTGTTATTAGTAGTTACAACCATGATGAATGCTTTAAAGCATTCATACATATGTGTGTGTGTGCACACACATATTTACATATATATATTCTGAATACACAGAGCTTTTATATTATAGACTTTCAAAAATGGCATTACTGAGTAATATAGTATCCACATATTTTATGCTCATATTGTAAATTTGTTTTCCAAAAAGGCATCATGGTATCAAAATGTTCTGAGGGGGTATGGGGGGGTAGGAAAGATGGTGAAATGAGATGGACATCATTATCCTAAGTACATGTATGAAGACATGAATGGTGTGACTCTATGTACAACCGGAGATATGAAAAATTGCGCTCTATATGTGTAATATGAATTGTAGTGTATTCTGCTGTTACATATAAAAATTAAAATTTTTAAAAAATGCAAAAAGTTTTTTTCCTAGCATCTTTACCAACAGAAAGGGTTATCACATTTAATTTTTACTTAGTAAAAAGTGAACAATTAGTTGGATGGAAGGGTCTGGAATTTTACCACATTTATAAGCTAATGAGTTCATTAATGGGTTAGCCCATTACCAGTTGGAAGAGGCTGACAAAAGACCCAAGACCCCTGGTTCAGAGAAAAAGGATTGAATTATTCATCGCTTTATGTTCACATCAGCTCCCCCTACCCGCAATTCCATGGGGTGACACAGATGGGCCTAGATGATCTGTGTTATAGGAGAGGACCACTGAGTTTGAGGGACTTACTACTTTTGTAGTAAATAGAAGCAAGTCTGTTCTGTGTCTGGGAGAAATCACCTCATCCTCCAGGTTTCTTGCTGCAAACACAACTCTTAGACACATCCTGAATAAAGTTGACACAGGGCATTGCATTCCTGGCACCATCAAAAAAAATATGCTGATTTGAAACTTGGGAAAAGGTGCCACTACCCATATAGAATCAACAAAGGATCTTGAGTAGGGGTGATGGGAGATGGAGAAAAACACAAAGAAAACACAGGGACATTTTTAAGTAAAAATGGGGCCAGGTGGGACATTGTCCTCTGATGGAGGAATAGTGACACAACATATTCTAAGGATTGAAACCATTTAGGTCATTTAAAAGCTGTTTTGCAAAATTGGCAGGAGATGACATAGGAATCTTACTTTTCTGTATGACTTGGATGTAGTGGTGCAGTTGTAAGAGATTTAAACTGTCACGTTTCTCATAACTAAACACTCAGGGTCATCCAGGTGAACTGGACTGGCACGAAATAATCACACAAGAGACAGTTATACCTTTTTCTTTGGGGGTCCTGTGATGGCTCCTCTGACCTTAAGGGTTCACAGAAAGAGAGAAAAGAGCACTTGCTGAACCCTTTTATTGAGGAGAAGCCATTAAAATGAGGCAAAAAGTCAGGTTTCAGAGGGTTGAGTCTAGCCTCCTGATGTCTGCTGTCTGCAGGTTGACTGATATCTAGGAAGGCCACATCCAAAGGCAGAGCAAGAGAAGGGGACACACAAAGGGCATTTCCATGGAATATTCTATCCCAAAAAGGGCAAAGAGGTATATACAAAGGAATAGGTGAGTGTTGCTCCTGAAGACATGCCTTCTACTTCCTGGGCTGGGACAATGCCCAAGTCACCACGAAATGTAGTGATAGGTCAGAGCCTCTTGCTTCAGGATAAAAGGTGTGGGTCATTCAGAGTGGCTCCCCACACTAAACTAACATTGTTATGATTCTAAATTACTAATAGATGCATCTTTATGTTTTTCCAATCCCATTGAGAGCTATTGTATAAACAGGTGTTACACAAATAAATTTATAAGAAACATAGCATTATAATTGTTGTCTGACCTTAAGACTCTGTATCTGATTGCCTAAACGTATTACAGTAACTTCGAAAGCATTTAACTTAGCCCCAAGTTTACTATCAATAGCCTCTTGATTTTAAAAGTCTCTTGGTGTAGAACCTAATTGATTATCACTTTTTAAAATTTTTTCCTTTTAATTTTTTTATTTTTATTTATAATCAGCTATCTGTCCTTTGTTCTGGTCTCACTGTCCTGAATAGGGAATCCTTACTGTTATAAGGGGAAATGGGTGATGATGGCTCTGGCTGCTTCAGGTTGAGAGGGAGTGACATGGGGCAAGCAGTTTTAGGAATTTTTTGGATCAGTGGCAAAATTTTAGTTCAAAGTGAACAGGTTGTAAAGTCATTGTAGAGATGGGTGCTTCTATAAGAGAAACAAAGAAGACATGAGTATTGGATTAAGATTAATACAAGATAAATGTCACAGCATCTAGAACATGTCAATGAATATCATGATGATGATAGAAACCAGTAATTTTTTTTAACAGGAGATGCAAGAGCTAAGAAGTTGTTCCCATGACAGGACCAATGTTGACATGGCCTCTATTTGGGAATGTAAATCTTTAAGGATATTAGTTACATTGTCAGAGTTATCCAAAATGTAAACATAACCCTTGATTTTTATAATGTCACAGATGTCCCCATAAGATGTAGTTAAGATATTTAATCTCACCTGATTTTTGTAAAATACCTTTTTATTGGTATAACCTCTGTGTTTAATAGAGATCCCTTTATTCATGTCATGGAGGGCTAGATAATCATACTAGCAAACACAGATTAAGTCTGTCTATGTAGGAGGTTAGGAAAATTTATAGGCCTTAAATTGACCAAAATAAACTTTTGACTCTGATAATCTTTGTTGATAGTTATTAGGCACTCCTGTCTAAAAATTCTTTTTTTTTAAGTCTCCAGCTTTATTTACTCTTGGTGGGGCTGACTCAACTGTATATCTTAAATTACATTAAAAGAAATATTGCCTCTCCTTTTAAATGTTCAGGTGTGACTGTAGTTTGGTTATAACTAGTTTTGCTAGGTGTTTAAGACCAACTGATCAAATTGACCTTATTCCTATCTATAGTTAGTTAAGAGTCAGTTGAGTTTTCTTAGGGGGATGTTCTTGGGAACCTGTAATCTCCAGCGATTTAGGAGGCTGAAATGGGGATTGCAAGTTCAAGGCCAGACTGAACAAATGTCTCAAAAAAAAAATTAAAAGGATTGGGGATGTAGCTCAGTTGTACAGTGTCCCTGGATTCAATCCCTAGTATGAACGAAAAAGAAGAAGAGAAGAAGGGAAGGAAGGAAAAGAAAGAAAGAAAAAGAGAAAGAGAAAGAGGAGGAAAGAGAAAGAGAAGGGAGAAAGGAAGAAATAAATAAATGAATAAACATGGGAAAGGAAAAAAGAAGGTAATGCATCCAAGATCTGTGTGACAAAATCAAATGGTTTAAGATATTTGTAATTAGAATCCTTCAGGAAAACAGAGAAAATAAAGCAGAAAAAACATTTTGGCTGATAATTTCCCAAGAAGTTTAGAGATCCCCAAGCAGAATACATATCAAAGAACCCACACAAAGACACATAGTAATTAAATTTCAGGAAACCAAAGATAAATCATATTGCAGAGGAAAAATTAGAACTGATAATTGTATACCAGCAAGTGGAGGTTCTGGAATGATACTAGAAACTGAGATCTCCAAACATATTAGATTAAAATTAGCTCAGGACAAATTATTTACTTGTCAGTGGAAGAAAGCAGCTGCTTCAATCATACTTTCTGTTTCACTCTGCAATTCTAAGAATCACAGAAAAGTCAGGTCAAGAGCTGATTAGAGTAAACAGGAACTTGATATCTATCAGCTGCTGGTGCTCTTGCTACCTGCAAGAGTTAGAAATCCAAGCCCTTAGTTGGTTATGTTACTCAGAAATAAAACCTCTTTCAACCCAAATTCACAATGCAAACTGCAAACAAAGAAGATACTTTTGTTCCTTTTGTGCAACATGTGACTGTTTTGGAAATGTGCATTTTGAGGTGAAAACCATTAATGAAAAGCTTACAATTGGTAAGGTTTTGAAATATTGGTCAGGATTTGTAAATGATATCTTTACAAATGTCCATGCTTTGGAATACACATTTCTACAGACCTAGATGTGACAAAGCAGCAATGATTGGTGCTTGTTTTCACTTTGATTTTATGTTCTTTGAACATTCACTAACTGGATTATAATAAGTAAGATGGTGAAAACAATAAAATATGCAGCATATATTTCAATATACCTTGAATCCTTGATTTCAGATCTGAATTGCTTGAGATCTTTCTTTTTAATAAAAATGTTAATTATTATATTTATTAAAACATAATTTAATGAGGCAAAAAAAGAAAGTCTTTCTAATAGAGGAGACAATGCTGAAAATAGAATCTCAGAGCTGGAGGACAAAGTGTTTGGCCTTGAACATTCAGATGGTATTAGAAAAGAAAATAAGTAACCATGACCAGACCATACAAGAACTCTGGGACAACATTAAGAGACCAAATTCAGGAATCACTGGAATTGAAGAGGTTTATGAGATGCAGGCTAATAGATGACTTCTTCAGGGAAATAATAATGCAAAATTTCCCAAGATGTTGTGGAAAAGGGACAGTAGCAGAGGTATGCAGGGTTGGGGAAGTCACACAGAAAATGTTATTGCAGGTGGCCCAAGGGACATATGATTGAGGATTTAGAGAAATCTCAAGCTAAACATCACTATTAAAAGCCAGATCCCTCAGCCCCATGGGGCTCAGCCAACCAGAACTTTTGTCATTCTGCTACTTTCATATTAAATCAAGAAGACTTCAAGCCAAAATTAATCAGAAGAGACAAAAAAGTCACTTCATACTGGTAAAGGGAAGAGTGTAACAGAAGATATAATGATAGTAAACATTTATGCACCAAATGCTGGTGCACCTAATTCCATAAAACAGACACAACTTGAATTAAAGACTCAGAACCCAGTACAATAATATTGAATGATTCCAACACACCTCTCTCACCAATAAATAGGTCATCCAGACATAAACTCAGTGAAGGCTCTTTTTTTGTGTGTGTGTGTGTGTGGGGGAGTACTGGGGATTGAACTCAGGGGCACTTGACCACTGAGCCACATCTCCAGCCCTATTTGTATTTTATTCAGAGACAGAGTCTCACTGAGTTGCTTAGTGCCTTGCCATGACTGAGGCTGGCTTTGAACTAGCAATCCTCCTGCCTCAGTCTCCCAAGCTGCTGGGATTACAGGAGTGTGTCACTATGCCTGACTCAGTAAAGACTCATTGTACCTAAAAAGTATTATAAATAAAATGAACTTTACAGTCATCTATAGAATATGTTATCTAACAATAGCAGAATATACCTTCTTCTCAGAAGAAGGTATATTTCTTCAAAATATACCATATTTTATTCCATAAGGAAACTCTTAGCAAATACAAAAAACACAATTCCTTGCATCTTGTCTGGTCATAGTAGAGTAAAATTAGAAACCAACACCAAAAACACTATATAAACACACATAGATTGAACAATAGGCTTTTGAATGATGAATGGGTGATAGAAGAAATCAGGGGAGAAATTATAAAAATTCTTAGACTGAAACTTGAGTAATAATATAACTTACCAGAACCTCTGGGACATGTGATTGAGGATTTAGAGAAACCTCAAGCTAAACATCACTGTTAAAAGCCAGATCCCTCAGCCCCATGGGGCTCAGTCAGCCAGAACTTTTGTCATTTAGCTACTTTCATATTAAATCAAGAAGACTTCAAGCCAAAATTAATCAGAAGAGATAAAGAAGTCAGTAGGAAGGTGGTTCTAAGAGGAAAGTTCATAGTTATGAGTGTCTCATGTGAAAATCTGAAAGATCCCAAATAAACAACCAATTGATGCATCTTAAGACCCTTAAAAACATGGGAAAAAAACCTATAAAACCAGTAGAAGAAAGGAAATAATATCAGAGTCAAAACCAAAATTCAGAATTAAAACAAATAATAATACAAAGGATCAATAAAACAAAGTTTGTTCTTTGAATTGATAAACAAGATTGATAGATCCTTAGCCAAACTAATGAAAAGAAATAGAAGATACAAATTAATAAAATTCAAAGTGAAAAAAGAGAAATCACCATACATATCACTTAAATCCAGAAGATCACTAGGAACTGTTTTGAAAATTTTTACTCCAATAAATTAAAAAACCTAGGAGGAATGGATACATTTCGGCAGACATAAATGATCTGCCAAAATTGAATCTAGAGGACATAGAAAACCTAAACAAACCAGTAACTAGCAATGAGATAGAAGCAGTAATAGGAAGTCTTCCAACAAAGAAGAATCCAGGACCAGATGGATTCTCTGCTGAATTGTATCAGATCTTAATTTTTAAATTTTTTTTGGAATTGTTCTGCTTTTTAAGATTTACTCTTTCAATGGAGAAATACATAATCTGCTTACAAAATAGCTCTTGAAAAATATAAGGTGTATAGATACCATAAAACAAAGCAAACTCCAGCAACAATACACATCATGCAAAAATGAAAGGCTGATTTCCAGTTTGTGAAAACTAGAATTAAAAAGTCACTGTACAGAAAAGGTCCAAGTTGTCAGCCGGGAAAACTTGGATGCAGTTACATAAAATATTTAATAAACCGAATTTCCCCCCAATGTGTAAATAAAATGAAGAGATTAAATCTGGGTCTGGAAATTTCAATCTAACTCTGACGCTGCACAAAACACACAGACTCCTTGTGCACTTCACTTGCTAGTTGACTACCATTTTTTTCTTAGGTGGTGGGAGGAAGGGCAAGGTAACTGTATGGAACAAAAATGTGAAAGGTAGAAATATTACAAAGTAGACATTATAAAGTCATGGTGAGAAGAAAGCCTCAATTAATGCATCGCTTAAAGGTGGAAAGACTATACTCCAACTTTGGAAAATTAATTTAGAAGGATATGGGAAGAGTTTAAGTAATTGCAGTTTAGCATGAAAAATGCACAGAGGATAGAATGGAACACAATAGAGGATTCATAAAACATGCTCAGCAGAAACACCTACCAGATTTGCTTTGTCCAAATTAAGAAACAGTAAGTTTGTGAAACATCTAGCATCCCTTATATTGCATAAAAATGAATGTTCTGCTGCTCAATTATGAGAAATTATTTTCTTTAAAGGAAGTTTCTAATCTTTTGTTTCTTTTTTACTGTTTCATAATAATATACATAACATTAGGATTTATTTTGACATAAAAATATTAAATGCATGGATTATAGTTTGCTCCAGTGTTTACTCTTACCCTTCCCCTTCTCCCTCCCCCATTCCTCTTTCTCCACTCTATTGATCTATTTATTTACATTTTAAAAAATTTGTGTTCTGTGGATATACATATGGTGAGGTTCACTGTAGTATATTCATAAATGTACTTTGGAAATTTAGGTCAGATTCATTACAGTGTTTCTCCTTTATCTGGTCCCTCCCCCCTCCCCCTCAGTCCCCTTCTTATACTCTCCTGATCTTTCTTTTATTTTGATAGAATCCCCCCATCTCTTTTCTCTTTTTCTCCCCTAATTTTAGACTATCTTCCCTGTATCAGAGAAAACATTCACCTCTTGACTTTCTGAGTCTGACTTATTTCACTTATTATAGTCTCTATTTCCATCCATTTGCCAGCAAATAACATCATTTCATTATTTTCATGGTTGAATAATACTCAGTCTGTTGTGTATATATGCCACATTTTCTTTATCCATTCATCTGTTAAAGGGCACCTAGTTTGGTTCTATAGTCTGGCTATTGTGAATTGTGCTGCTATAAACATTGATGTGACTGTGTCCCTATAGTATGCTGATTTTAGTTCTTTTGGATATATATCAAGTTCCCAATCTTTTGATAGAACAAAACAACATAAAAAGGGTAGAGAGCTGACTGACCAGATGTCAAATGCTTACTAAAAATGATTTTCAAAATGTTTCTGTATGTAAAATTTTCTGACAAGTGGTAAACCAGCTAAAATAAAAATTAATTAAAAATCTTTTAAAAAAATACCTTTTTGCCCACATGTTTAAATTGAAAAATCAATTTAGTGTCAATAAGAATAGGAAAGTTGGTATACAGCAGAGTTTTACAAAACCTTTAAAGAGGAACTAACACCAATACTTTTCAAGGAAATAGAAAAAGAGGGAGAACTTCCAAATTCATTCTACGAGGCCAACATCACCCTGATACCGAAACCAGACAAAGACACTTCAAAGAAAGAAAACTACAGACCAATATCTCTAATGAACCTTGACGCAAAAATCCTCAATAAAATTCTGGCGAATCGGATTCAAATACATATCAAAAAAATTATACACCATGATCAAGTAGGATTTATCCACGGGATGCAAGGCTGGTTCAATATACAGAAATCAATAAATGTTATTCACCATATCAATAGACTTAAAAATAAGAACCATATGATCATCTCGATAGATGCAGAAAAAGCATTCGACAAAGTACAGCATCCCTTTATGTTCAAAACTCTAGAAAAATTAGGGATAACTGGATCATACCTCAACATTGTAAAAGCAATCTATGATAAGCCACAGGCCAGCATCATTCTGAATGGAGAAAAATTGAAGGCATTCCCTCTAAGATCTGGTACAAGACAGGGATGCCCTCTCTCACCACTTCTGTTCAACATAGTCCTCGAAACACTGGCCAGAGCAATTAGACAGACGAAAGAAATTAAAGGCATAAAAATAGGAAAAGAAGAACTTAAATTATCACTATTTGCAGATGATATGATTCTATACCTAGCAGACCCAAAAGGGTCTACAAAGAAGCTATTAGAGCTAATAAATGAATTCAGCAAAGTGGCAGGATATAAGATCAACACACATAAATCAAAGGCATTCCTGTATATCAGCGACAAACCCTCTGAAACGGAAATAAGGACAACTACTCCATTCACAATATCCCCCCCAAAAATAAAATACTTGGGAATCAACCTAACAAAAGAGGTGAAAGATTTATACAATGAAAATTACAGAACCCTAAAGAAAGATATAGAAGAAGACCTTAGAAGATGGAAAAATATACCCTGCTCATGGATAGGCAGAACTAACATCATCAAAATGGCGATATTACCAAAAGTTCTCTATAAGTTCAATGCAATGCCAATCAAAATCCCAACAGCATTTCTCGTAGAAATAGATAAAAGAATCATGAAATTCATATGGAATAATAAAAGACCCAGAATAGCAAAAACAATACTAAGCAGGAAGTGTGAATCAGGCGGTATAGCGATACCAGACTTCAAACTATACTACAGAGCAATAGTAACAAAAACAGCATGGTACTGGTACCAAAACAGGCGGGTGGACCAATGGTACAGAATAGAGGACACAGTAACCAATCCACAAACTACAACTATCTTATATTTGATAAAGGGGCTAAAAGCATGCAATGGAGGAAGGATAGCATCTTTAACAAATGGTGCTGGGAAAACTGGAAATCCACTTGCATCAAAATGAATCTGAATCCCTATCTCTCGCCATGCACAAAAGTTAACTCAAAATGGATCAAGGAGCTTGATATTAAATCAGAGACACGGCATCTGATAGAAGAAAAAGTTGGTTATGATCTACATACTGTGGGATCTGGCTCCAAATTCCTCAATAAGACACCCATAGCGCAAGAGTTAACAACTAGAATAAACAAATGGGACTTACTCAAACTAAAAAGTTTTTTCTCAGCAAAAGAAACAATAAGAGAGATAAACAGGGAGCCTACATCATGGGAACAAATCTTTACTCCACACACTTCAGATAGAGCCCTAGTAACCAGAATATATAAAGAACTCAAAAAATTAGACAATAAGATAACAAATAACCCAATCAATAAATGGGCAAAGGACCTGAACAGACACTTCTCAGAGGAGGACATACAATCAATCAATAAGTACATGAAAAAATGCTCACCATCGCTAGCAGTCAGAGAAATGCAAATCAAAACTACCCTAAGATACCATCTCACTCCAGTAAGATTGGCAGCCATTAGGAAGTCAAACAACAATAAGTGCTGGAGAGGATGTGGGGAAAAGGGCACTCTTGTTCATTGCTGGTGGGACTGCAAACTGGTGCAGCCAATTTGGAAAGCAGTATGGAGATTTCTTGGAAAGCTGGGAATGGAACCACCATTTGACCCAGCTATCCCCCTTCTCGGTCTATTCCCTAAAGACCTAATAAGAGCATGCTACAGGGACACTGCTACATCGATGTTCATAGCAGCACAATTCACGATAGCAAGACTGTGGAATCAGCCTAGATGCCCTTCAATAGATGAATGGATAAAAAAAAATGTGGCATTTATACACAATGGAGTATTACTCTGCACTAAAAAATGACAAAATCATAGAATTTGGAGGGAAATGGATGGCATTAGAGCAGATTATGCTAAGTGAAGCTAGTCAATCTTTAAAAAACAAATACCAAATGACTCCTTTGATATAAGGGGAGGAAACAAGGACAGGGTAGGGACGAAGAGCTTGAGAAGAAGATTTACATTAGCAGGGTTGAGAGGTGGGAGGGAAAGGAAGTGAGAAGGGAAATCGCATGGAAATGGAAGGCGATCCTCAGGGTTATACAAAATGACATATAAGAGGAAAGGAGGGGTAAGACAAGACAATACAAATGGAAGAAATGATTTACAGTGGAAGGGGTAGAGAGAGAAAAGGGGAGGGGAGGGGAGGGGAGGGGAGGGGGGATAGTAGAGAATAGGACAGACAGCAGAATACATCAGACACTAGAAAGGCATTATGTAAGGGAAACTGATGTGATACAGCAATCTGTATACGGGGTAAAAGCGGGAGTTCATAATCCACTTGAATCAAACTGTGAAATATGATGTATTAAGAACTCTGTAATGTTTTGAACGACCAACAATAAATAAAAAGAATAGGAAAGTTCTTTGGAGTATACAAAATTCCTCTTATTTAGAGATCAAATGGTCATCCAAGATTGATGTCATATGTCACAGGCATTCCTTGTAGTCATCTTAAAATTTTAGCCATGGGACCAAAGTTTAGTGCTCTATGCCACATAGTCACAGGGTTATTGGTTTCACATTATGGCTTAAGAAAATATGGGCATTTTGTTTTGTTGTGAAATAAGCCTCACTTTGTGCATGCAAGCAAAAGGAAAAAAAAGAAAAGAGGGGAAACTGAAACAGCTTTTAAAATTTATTTTGAAGACAACAGATTAATGCAAAAGAATACAGAGCTTCAGTAAGCTGAAAGAAATCTATTTGCTGGCTGATTGGACACAATAAAAAGAAACAAAGGAACAACTCAATGTAGAGACAAGTACAACTCAATGCAGAACTTTCCAGACAGCCACTTTTCTCTTGGCCTTGAAGAAAACTTCCAACACAGACCTTTCTGATATCCCACTTTGCAAGTCCTGTTCCTGTTATCAAGAATTCAATAAAACAGATTGAACTGGTAAAAAACAACCTTGGAGATCCATAAACAATATTTGTCAACTTGTCTTAAAAATGCTAACAAAGGAGAATAAAGTGTTCAAGATTAGACATGACTGAAAATGGATTTAGGTTTTTTGGGTGAACTCCCTTACTGGGCTAATCAGCATTTGACCATAAGCCTAGTATAGTATGTAAAGCCAGGAGTATTATTATTATGATGATGATGATAATGATGTTAACAACAGTTGTATTAATTATCCCCCCCAAAATTACTGCTTATAAATATGAAAAAACCCTCAAGCTATATTTGTATCCATCATTGAGATCTGGATTAGATTTATGTTTTATGTATTGTTTGGAAAACTTGCAGTACAAAATATTTTTTATTAGAAAGCAGAACTATTAGATTTTCAGCTTTATCTAATTCAGTTCCCAGTGCTTTCTCCTCCCTTCTATCCTCCCCCATTCCCTTCCTTCTATTCTACTGATCTGTTTACTTATAATTTTTAAAATTAGTGTCTTTTGGATATACATGATATACATGATGGTGAGATTCACTGTGGTATGTTCATATATGTACATAGGAGAGTGAGGTCAGATTAATTCCACTGTCTTTCCCTATCTCATTGGCTTGAAGTCCACCCATCTGGATAAGGTGGGACTCTTCTTTCTGAGGTGATGATGTCCTCCTGGCTCCCAAAATTCAGAATAACCAAAGCAATTTTAAGCCAAAAAAACAATGCTGGAGGAATCACAATATCTGACTTCAAATTAGACTACAGACCTATAGCATCAATAACTTCATGGTACTGGCATAAATATGAACACATAGAATAAAGATACAGCATAGAAGATGCACAGACAAACCCACACAGATACAGTCATCTGATTTTTGACAAAAGTGCCAAAATCATATGTTGGAGAAAAGACATCTTTTTAAACAAATAGTGCTGGAAAAATGGTTATCTTTATGTAGAAGAATGAGAAGAGGCCCTTATCTCCCACCCTGAAGAAAAGTCAACTCAAAAAGAATTAAAGACCTGGGAATTTGACCATAAACTATGCAACTCCTAGAAGAAAAAGTAGGATCAACATTCCAACATATAGGTACAGGCAATGACTTCCTCAATATGACCCCTAAAATTCAGGAAAGAATGCAGAGTCAATAAATGTTGATGGCATCAAATTAAAAAGCTTCTTCACAGCAAAGGAAACAATTAAGAATGTGAAGAGAGAACCTACAGAATATGAGGAAATATTTGCTAGCTACTCTTCTGACAAAACCCAAATATCCAGAATATATAAAGAACCAAAAAATATTAACATCATAAAACAAATAACCCAATTAATAAATTGGAAAATGAATTAAACAAGACAATTTTGAAAAGAAATACAAATGACAAACAAATATAAGGAAAAAATACTCAACATCATTCACAATCAGGGAAATGCAAATCAAAACTACACTGAAATTTCATCTCACTCCAAATAGAATAGCATCTATCAAGAATACAAACAATAATAAATGCTGGAGAGGATGGGGAGAAAAAGAAACACTTTCACAATGTTGATGGGATTGCAAATTAGTCTAACCACTCTGGAAGTCAGTGTGGAGGTTCCTCAAAAGACTAGGAACGGAAACACAATATGACCCAGCTATCCCACCTCTCTGTATTTGTCCTAAAGAGCTAGAGTCATCATTCTATAGCAATACATGCATATTCATGTTTGTGGTAACACAATTTGCAATAGCCAAACTATGGAGCCACTCTAGGTGCCTGCCAATGGATGAATGGATAAACACCACGGAGTTTTGTTTAGTCATAAAGAAGAATAAAATTGTGTCATTTGGAGAACTGGATGGAACGTAAGAACATTATGTTAATCAAAATAAGCCAAATTCAGAAAGTCAAGGGTCTTAAGTTTTCTCTCAAATGTGTAAGCTAAAGAGGAAAAAGGAAAAGAAAGATGGAGAGGGGAATCTCATGAAAAGCAAACGGAGATCAGGTGGAGATGGAGCAGGGAAATACTGGGGAATGATATTGGCCAAATTATATTGTTGTTTTATGTTCATATATGAATATGCAACAATAAATGCCACCATTGTGTACAACCATAAGGCACCAATAACATTGGAATAAATAAATTAAAATGAAATAAAAACTAAGAGGAGGAGAAGAAGGGGGAGGAGGGGGGAAGGAGAGGGGGGAGGAGGGGGGAAGGAGAGGGGGGAGGAGGAGGGGGGAGGAGGGGGGAGGAGGAGGGGGGAGGAGGGGGGAGGAGGAGGGGGGAGGAGGAGGAGGAGAAGGAGGAGGAGAAAAAATTCAATGCACATGAAAGAGGGGATTTGTTATAAAAAGCCCTTCTCCTGCCCCTCCTTCCTGGCCATCATGAGGGGAGCAGCTTTGCTCTGCCATGTGCTACCCACTATGATGTTCTAGCTCACCACAGTCCCCAAATGGGGGGGGGATCAAGTGACTGTAGACCACAACCTCCAAAACTGTGAGCCTAAATAAATGTTTCATCCATTTCAGTTGTTCATTTCTGGTATATTATCGTAGCTACAGGAAGCTAACACAGCCCCTAATGTGCTCAGTTGCCTGGGAAGACTGTCTCAGTAAGAGTGGTTGCATCAGCATCTCCTGGAAATGAAGGTGAAAAAAATTGAAGGCCAGACAAAGGACTTCTCCACTGTACTATGCAAAAGACATGAGGACACCTGCTGAGAAGATTTGGGGAGAAGATGGGGTATATTCTGGAGGGAAATGGAGAAAGAAGTGATGTGCAGGAAATGGTAGAGCTAGGAGAGAGTACTGAGAGGGTATGGAATAATGTCTTGAGATGGGGGAAGACACAGTTGGCAGCCCCTTAATCCTTGAACTTCTTCTCCCTTGACTTCTGTGATCCACATTGTCTGGCTTTTCTTCTTACCTCCCAAATTAGGTTCATTCTCATTTCCTAGCTTCACTTTTCCCATTTAGATCCCCATCTATGAGTATATCCCAAGCTGTCTTTGGTGTCTACTCATCTATTTTTCCCCCTTGTTCATAAATCCAACTCATATGATTAACACCGTAGACCTTACCTCCCGTCCTTCTTCAACTTGGTCTGTCCGATTCCCTGATAATTATTTTCAATAAGAGTTCCACCATTACCTCAAATTAACTTGGCTTCCATTCTGTATTTCTAGCCAGTAATACCTAGTCTGAAATTTTCTGTTTGATCTTTAACTTTCCTCTTTCCTCTCCACTGATAGTCGGGTAATAGGACTTAAGGACTAACAAAACCTCTAGGCAGACAAGTCAAAGATTGAGTCTATGATCTTTGTGGCTATCTGCAAATTCTACTATCATCTACCAAGTTATAGAACTTGTAGACATTAAGGCAGGCAAGTACAGAAGGTCCCAGGTTTCAATGTGCAATGGGAACAAGCATTGTTTATTCCCCAAATTATGTGATGGGCAGCTTCAGGCACCTTGACAACACAGCTTTTGGGGGCAGCTGTTTAGCAGAGAACATGGGCATGGAGAACAAGAGTACAAGGGTGTGTGGGGACAGTGAGCTTTGGAATCGAAGTGGGCAAGACCTCTCAGATGGTCACACTGTTTTCCACCATGCTGGGTTGAAGGTATTCATAGGGAAGTTCCAAGCCTGCATTCCGGGCCTTAATCTCCCTGTCCATGACAGCCAGCTCCTCCTGGAATTGCTGCAGCACAGCCTGGGCCCCAGGGCCTGAGAAATATTTCTCCTTATGCTGCCCCAAGGCCACCTGAGAAGAGAACAGGATGGCTCAGCTCCTTGGGCCTCTCAGCCAAGACTACTGCCCCTCCCTCTAGCTGTCTCCTCCCCCAGAACCCAGGCATCTGTTTCTAACCATGACTGGCTGACGTCTGCCAAGGAACTTGATGAACGTCTTCTGCATATGGGCCTGGTGGAGATCAGGCAGTGAGTCTACTATATCCTTCTCTGTCACAGCCTTGGAGATGGGTGGAGGCTTCCTCATGGTGCATGGGCCATTAGGGATCCAGGTGTACCAGTCTAGCTACGGATAGAAGAGCCACTCAGAAACCCAGGTTAATGGCCCAGGCATTTAACTCCCCTCATATTCTAATCCCAGGAGTCCCTGGGGCATGATCCCACAGGTTACCTGTCCCAGGTGGGCCGAAGCATGCTGACCAGTGCATGTGAAGATACACATAGTAACAAAGTGGCAGAGTTGATCCAGGGACTCCAAGGAGAGGGGGAACCTGGGTGAAATGAGAATGAGAGAATTTGAGACCAGGGCATGAGGCAGATATTTGGACCTGAGGGAAAGATATTCAGAGATACATTAAAGAATTTCCTATGGACCTGGACTCTGAATTCTATGATTCACATAAAATGTGAACTCAAATAGGATATACTTGGGATAAACCTTAGAGCTATGGGGGAAAGAGTAGAAACAAGTAAGAAAAAATATCTAACAGAAGTCATGTATCTGATTTTGGAGAAAGTTCTTCATGCATAAGGAGTAAAAGAGTATATGAGAGGATGATAAAGGAAAAGAACTGGGAAAATCAGGAGTGATCATTAAGATTTCTGGATACTGTGGAAAAGTCCAGGGAATTCTCAGGGTCCTCAAGAAAGGGTGTCTTATGGTGTTGTGAGGCAGGGAAAGTTGACAGGTGGGTGGGTGTTGACACAGGTTACTGGGGAGGATCCAGGCCTTACCCCCCGTCCTGGGCACCCTGCAGTCCAGTTTCAGTGATCTCTCTGCACCAAGCCTGCAGCTCTGAATCTTGCTTCACGGCTTTATCACTCTTATAGAAGAGTCCCACCATCCCATGCACATACCTGTTCCGCAGGGAAAAGGTTGTTGTGACTCAGCCAGCCAACGGAGGACCTTCTGTACCTGTGGTCCCCCCTCGTTCTATCACTCTCTGTATCACCCTCACCTACTGATGATTTCCCACAGCCTGAGGGCATCCTGGCCATAGAGAGAAGATTTCACATCCAGGAGCCCACGGTCAGCCAGGTCATCAGGAGGGCAGAAGGAACGGTAAGTCAAACAAGCTGTGGCTCTCTGGAGAATGTCCACATGGCCTCCACTACCTGTACTCACCACCTGAGGACAAACCTAGTATTAGCCAAACCAGGTGAAAAAGCGAGGGAGATTTAGGACCAGAAGACTCTTCAGGTATGAGACAGATTAGGGAGAGGCCTTTAGTAGAGAAAGCAGATCATGGGGGAAAAATGAAAGAGGGATATAAACCTTGGGATTCTTCCAACATCGAACCTTCCTCCCTCTTCATCCATCCCTTTCCATACCAGATCAAAAATTCCATATTCAGAGACAAGATTATTCCGGGCCAGGATGTTGATCTCCATGGTATAGCGAAAGTGGGGGATCAGGAGCTAATGGTAGAGAAAAGAAATGGAAAGCAATCAAAAAGAAATGGAACGCTCCCAGGGTCCATGTCTTTCGAAGAGTCATGTGTTGTCTCGACTTTCTCACCTCACAGTTTCCGCTCAGCCCACACCAATCAGGTTTCTTGCACCTCTGCTTCCCTGAATAGCATTTTTCAGTGTATCAACCACTGACTTCCATGTTGACAAACCCAGATATGCCTTCTCTTTAACCATGTGGGCTTCTCAACAGCATCAGAAACATATAATCCTACCTCCCTGTTGAAACCCTGTCCTCTGACGGCCATGAGTTACACACTTTTCTTTTTTTGTTTCCCCCCACCTCAGTGGCTGACCCTTCTCTTGCTACTTTTCTCACTCTACTTCTTCCTCTGAGGAGTTTCTAAAGGTTGAAGTAATCTAGAATTATATCCTGGGTGAAATGTTCTGCTGTGGCTACAAACCACAGAGAATCTTCCCTAGTATGATGGCTTTAGAGACTTCTGTTTCCTAATAACCCTAAAATCTATATCTTCAATTTTTCCAGGAATTCCAGGCTCATATATCCATTGCCCTCCTGACATTTTCAAATGAATGGCTACCGGGATTGGAAACCTTGCAGGGTCAAAACAGAGCCTTTGCTTCTTCTCCCCACCAAGTAACATGGCTTCCTTGCTTATTTTTTCTCACTTACTTGTTCTATTACACAACACTCCAATCATTCACACCTAACATCCACAATTATCCATGCTCCTTTCATTCCTCTCCTTTACAGATTGGACTTGAATGTCCCCATCCCTTTCTACCCTTGACAACCTCCTCAGTCCAAATATAAACTCCTTTGTAAAACCTATTCTTATCTTCCCCACCTTATAGCAAGTGTGTGTCCTGGGTATTTCCATAGCAGACTGTGTGTGTGTGTGTGTGTGTGTGTGTGTGTGTGTGTGCATGCACTCGCATGCACATGAGCACGCACACATAAACTAAGATTGCTTCTAATATAATATGCTACAAGGTTAAACCCTGGGCCTCAAAGGCTAGGATTGTGAACTATGAACAACAATCAAATGCAGAATGACACAGATGCTAAAATACCTTGTAGATAGGATGCAGACTGGGCAGGCTCCTCATTGTGGCCACAGAAATAACTTCAGCCATAAGATGTCCCCTTAACAGATGTGACTGTAACTGGTGCAGCTGGAAATCAGAGCTACGGACCCATGTCTTGGCTAGGAGCCAGGCCATGGGAGGATCCGAAGGCAGGAAGAGCAGAGGTGGGGGGCATCCATGTCGAGGTGGCTGGAGCTAGAGAAGGAGGGAGAATGGGAGCTAAGAATTATGTATCTAAGTCCCTAAATGGATCAATTCTAAATGGATCAATGTCTAGAAAGACACCTGGGTCCTCTTACCTGGATAACCATGGGTAAGAGTCTTCCATCAGGTTGTAGCTTCAGCATAACCAAAGGGGCTGCCACATATTGTTGCTTAAAAATGATCATGTTAGGTTTGACCCCATCCAGCAGGGTATAATCAGCTTCAAACAGAGATCCAGCCTGTAGGGTCAATGTCAAGGACACAGAAAGGGGTTGGAGTCATTCTGAACCTGCCCTTCTCTCATTTCCCAAGGTGGATCCTTCCTCTATCCATCCAGGCTTTTGCTTTCAGCACCAATCACTTTCCCCAGAACCAAAGGCCCGAATGAAAGTTTTCATGACCAGTGTCTTCCACCAGACTCCAAATCCCCTGAATTGACTCTCCACCATGTGCCACACTCTCAACTATTGTCTTCCTGCTTCCTGGCTTTAGTCAAATGGGGCACAAAATATTTCCTTTATCCCTTCTTTTAAAATGTAAGTCTAGTTCTTCAAGGCTTTGGTCAGTCTTTTTGCTGTTTCTCTTTAGAAGCCCAAGCTCCTCCCTGAGACTGAGGCTCAGGTCCATCTAATTACTTCATTAGAAGAAACCAGGAAGGTGGGGATGGAAGAGAGGAAAGAAAACGAGACACAGGAGGGGATTATACAGATCATGGTTCTCAAGCAGGAGTGATGCCCCCCTCCCCTCAGAACATTTGACAATGTCTAGGGATGCTTTCAGTTGTCATAACTACCAGGACAGAGGATGCTACTGGCTTCTAGAAGGTAAAAGTCAAGGGTTTCTACTAGAATCCCAAAATGCACAGGAGTCCTCTACAGCAAAGAATTATCTGGCTTACAATGTTAATCATGTCAAAGTTGAGAAATTCTAAGTGTACGTGAAAGAGGGTACAGATAGTGGAGGTGAACATGAAAGAGATAAGGGGAGGAAGAGATGGGAGGAATGGGAGGCAAAATGGTAGGGGGATGGCTGGGGTGGTGAAAAGCACAGTACCTGGAGCTCTTTGTTCAGTTGAGTTCGTAACTCTTCCATCCCTGGAGGCAGCACCAGCCGGGCTGGGAGACTCGTAGAACGCCTCAGGAGCATGGGGTTTGCACCATTGAGGAACTGGTATCCAAAGAGGTCATCATCCTTCCAGGAATCACAGACCCGCACTGAGGACGTCAGTTGGGGACATGGTGTGAGCTCCTCATTGCACTGACATCAGTCTTCTACCCTCTATCACCCCTCTTTTGTCAGATCCCCGAGCTGGAATATATATATATATATATATATATATATATATATATATATATATATATATATATATATATATATATTAGTAGGTTGTGGTAACTGACCTGCCAGGGCAGTCTTTCCACGTGGGAATATTTTTTTGTAATCTTCCAGTCTATGTACGCAATTTGCAAGATCCAATATCTCCTTAATGGCCAAGTTCTTCAACCTGTGTAAAGAATGACATGCAAGAAGAATAAGAAAAATCTCACAGCCTGGGAAGAAAGTGCCCAACCTCAATCCAGCACTCTCTTTTGAGATACTAGGGGATTGAATTCATGGTGCTTTACCACTGAGCTACATCCCAAACCTTTTTATTTTTTTGAGACAGGGTCTTGCTCAGTTGCTGAGGCTAGCCTCAAACTTGTGATTCTCCTGCCTCAGTCTTTGGAGTAATTGGATTACAGGTATGGGCCACCACCCAGACCTGGCACTCACTCTTTTGTTAGAGAGAGGGTGAAATCCAAATCCTTATCCTCTAGAAATCGTTCATTTCTGGGAAGGTCCCTCTGCGTCTTCCCTGCTACAGGCAGGATTAACCCATCCTTCCAGGAGCCCCACCTGGAGGAAGAACATGGAGTCGGGAGTAGGTGGAGCAAGAGGTTTTCCTAACTGTAGTAGGGATCAGAAGCTTTCTGGGACTCACCGATAAGCCTTCCTTCTGTCCTCCAGCTCCTGTTCCCTATATTTCTTAAACAGATTCTGGGGGTCATCACTCACGGACCGGGCTGGGTAAGGGGGAAACAAAAGACAGGCGTCCTCCCTGGAACCCCCCTCACACTCAGCCCCACGGCAGGGCCTTTCCATCAGTTCTCTTCCTGAATCCCATTCTTGCATTTCTTACCTCTGCATCTTTCTCCTCTTTCCCTTTTATATCATAGCATCCCCTATCCCGACCCCCGCTTCCTGGAGGAGTCACACCCTTTACCCAGAGCCCTCACCCGTGCCTTCGGGTAGACAGAGAATCCTATCGTCCTGGATCCAGCTGTAGCAAGGGAAATGGACCTCTCCTTGGGTCCCTGGGCCCTGCACCGTGATCCACTTGCAGAACCAGTCAAAGTTCAACAGGCTTTTGTGCTTGCGCAGCTTCACCAGCAGGAGGCGCCCCAGGTGAAAGGGGACATCGATCTCCAACTCCGTTTTCTGTGGAACAGAACATTCCGCAGAGGCAGGTTATGAGGTCCTTAGCGAGGACAGTGGAGTCTGGATGCTTTCGAGGAAACTTGGCTTTGTTTGTCCCTCGGGGGACACCCAGGGAGAGACCTGAAGCAGGTGGCGGTGGGGAGGAACAGCTAGCTCTGCGGGGCTCCAGCCTCCAGCCTCCAATAGCATCTTCCCTATTCCTTTCACCCAAGCAGAGATACTACTCGATTCTCTCTCTTCTCACTTTCCTTTTTTTCTATCAGGCACCCAACCCTCGCACCATCTCATTCCCTGGCCCAGCTTCCCCTTGCTTCTGGCCTGGGGCTCCAGAACGTGCGGGCTGCTCCTCCTCGCCCTGGCTCCCAGGCTCTGCACTCACCTTTCCCCGCAATGGCCTTAGCAGCTTCCCCAGGTCCGCCTCCCCGTGCTCGCCTACTAGCCACAGCTGCACCAGGTTGGTGGAGCCCGCCAAGAGCGAGTCCCCGGTGGCGACGCGGATCACATACTTGCCCATCTTGCCTGAACCAGGACAGGAACCTGGAAGAAAGTCAGCACTTAAGAGGATCTGAGACCCAGCTCCCAAGGCACCACACCCAGAGGAAAGCCCCTATTGTGTGTGGGTTGAAAGGGCTCCTCCTCTCACCTCTCCCACTCAGATGCAGGTATCTGTTTCACTATAGTCTCTGCACCCAGGGTTTCTCCCAGCTCTCCTAGAAGTACAATGTTACCTTGCAAGCACTCCCTAACGCCCAGCCACGCAGAAGATGACAGCTAAATACTAGAATCACCCCCCCAACCTAATTTTGATGTGAAAAATCAATGAGAAAGCAATGGATCTTACAGAAGAGAGAGAGAGAGAGAGAGAGAGAGAGAGAGAGAGAGAGAGAGAGAGAGAGAATCTTGAAGTGTGGGAATGTTTTTCAGTGGAAAGTGAGTAAGCCATCTTGGCAAAGATGCAGAGCTTTGTGTTGAGGTCGAATACAGGTAATGTTGCACAGCTGAAATAGGTATGTTTGTTGTCCAGATTCAGGAGCCAAGAGAGGGAGTTTGGAATTCCCCTTCAGGTTGAATCATGAAGTTTCCATTGGGTTATCCTGAAACAGGGTTTATTTGAAGCTTGCACCATAGGCTGAGTACCCTTAATGTGCCCCATGTGTATGCTCCCTTCAGAACTAATTCTTTCCCAGCCTGAGTCCCAGGTTTTGGTCCTCCTCATTCTCATCCTGACAAGTGCTGCCCAGGTACACATCTCAACTATTCCATCTTTGCATGTCCATGCCTACTCTCCCAGCCCTGAGCAATCCTGCTCATCTGGGCTTACTATTCCCTGAACTTCCTGCCCTATAGTGAACAAAACCCACTGAATCTATAACTTTTTGTATAAATGCTCCATCTCTGCATATTGAAATAGTCATTCAAAATAGGTGACGAAAGTGTGAATCTGAAAGTATTCATATGTACCTTAAACATTTGTTTTAACTCTGACATCCTAAATGTAGAGTCATTCATGAATTCTTTTCTATAGGGCCAAAGTGTTTTCTTTGAGTATGGGTCCATAACAAGCTCTCTTAGTTCTTCCCTACATAAACCACATCCAGGTGTGTTTACATTTATTTAAAATGGAGCTAAAACCTAAAGGTTGTTGTGGGGAAAAACACCAAAGGCAGCATCTGTCTAGACCTTTTGCAGTTTTCCCTAAACCTTTTAACAGTTATCTTGCATACTGCTAGTCCATAATTTGACAGCGATTTTTTTTAATGGTTGCTGTTTATATGGTCATAAAGTATTCAATTTGACTTTAATAAAAAGAATACCCGTAAGTTTATACTGCTATTCCACCATTATTTCCTCTATAAGTTGCATAATAACAATAACCAATTTAACTGATGTAAAGAGTTTTGAAAGCTTACACGACTATTCTTGATAAACACAAACTTTCAACTTGTGGAGTTCAAAGTGCTGAGGTTGTCATAAATTACCCTCCTTGTTATCTGCATTTGGCATGCTGTGGGCATGCCAGGCTTTCTGGAGGGCATGTACCATGTCAGTCATCTGGTAAGTTGGCTAAGTGCAGCTAAGATTTGGAAACCTCTACTGTAAAGTCTAGTTTTTCTCGGATGCCTCTCTGTTCATGCCCACATTTCCAATACTCAAGAATCCTGGGAACATAATTGGTCACAACCCTTCCTGCTCCCCCAGCAGCCATCTGTCAGTGACCCTCTTGTGAAGGTCACACCGTTCACCACAAAACCCTCTTTCCTTCCTCCTCACAATGAGAAACTCTCCTATGCTCCCCATGGACCCCAATCTCTCACAACCTTTGACCTGCCACCGTCATCCAGAGCCTCCATTTCTATTTGAAAAAGACCCTTCTTACACTATGGCAACATATTCCCTCCACCGATTCTGCCTGTGAAGACCCATTTTTCACATTTCAGATGCTCACAGTCCAATCACAACTCAGAATTCATTTCTTATCACTTAAAATTCATCTATAGTATTTTGTAATACTGTGAATTATCTACTCAACCCATGAGCCATTTTCCCCTTCCTGAAGATTGTGATTAGAAAGAAAAACTGAGTTCCTGAGGATTTTCCAGGTCCTATGACACCCAGTTCACTTCTTCTCCTTGGGTTCTATGAGACACCCAAGTGTCTTTCCAATACCCCCTCTTTATTGCTTAAGTTCGCTTGAAATGGGTTTCTAGAACAATCAATTCTGCCATATATAAGACCAAAATTATCCTATTGGGAGTAGACTATTAGTAGTAGTATCTCAATTCAATTCGTAAGATTATTTCTCTTAAAACTCCCAACTCAGGACCAGCAGGACAACAGCATGCTGCAGCGGGCGAAATTGAGCGCTATGGAGTTCTGGCAGTGTAGAGAAGCAGAGTTTCAGATCCTGTGGAGATCTGTCACCCGTGCCTCCACAGGGCACCAGAGAACTGAAGGGGGGACTTAGTGGAGGAAAGGCCCAGGTCCATCCTCCTCACCGGACACCCAGGTGTGGAAAGGGGCAGTCACCTTCTTGGAGAATCCACTTCAGCAGTTTTGGGCAGATCTCATAGCAGAGAGTTTGGCGACAGATCAGGTGTGTGACCCCCAGCCCCTCCCTCCACCCAGCTGGGATAACTCAAAAACTTTCTCACCAGCTCTCTGTGGGCATGAATATCAGAGCTGAGGGAAACTGAAAAGGCACCTGACCTCCAACTCCCCCTCCCCCCAGCAGCAAAAACCGAAACCTTTCTCGCCAGCTCTCGGTGGGCGTGGCTATCAGAGGGAATCAGACAGAACAGGTTGCCAGTTTCCAACTCCCTCTTTCCATAGCCATGATGACTGGGTAACTAACAAACAAAGAGAGCGCTCAGTTATTCAAGAGGGCAGGGCGGCCAGGGCGGTGCATGCCCAGAGTGAAGCTAGAGCTGTGGACAGGAGCCCCAGTAAGTGGGGCCTGGCGGGCAGGAGAAGCGAGGGGGCTAGAGACTGGGAGCAACCCAAAGAGACCGGATTGGAGAGTCACCCGGCAGGGGAGGGAGAGCCACCTCACATGGATTGCTTCCTACATCCTGAGGGCAGAGACGCAGCCTGGAAAGCACAATGCTACCTACTGGAAGAGAAGAAAACAGAACTCTAAGAGTGCATTTCTTTCTTTCTTTCTTTTTTTATTTATCTTTTTTCCTTCCTTTTCTCTCTCTTTCTTCTTCTTTTCCTTGTACTTTTCTTTCTCCTTCTCTTCCCCTCCCAATCTCCCAAGCTTTACTACTTCTACTACATGTAATTTAATAAATGCAAATAGGTGAATGTTTCTAGGCTTTTTATAGTCCTCCTAAGTACTTAGCTACCCCCAAATACTCCTGTCTATTTTCCTGTTAATATCTCCCTTCGTTAGAGCTCTCCTCCAAAGTAGCTAAGATATACTAATCCCCAGATCCTCACACCTTTTTCCCTAAACATAAAGTCCTATGACCAAACCTCAGTTCTCTATATGCCACCAAAATCTGTATGCCTCTTAGGAAACTAATGAATTTACTTTAAATTACAAGTGAACCCAACATCTCTAGACATTGTCTCCCATCACAAAGGAGAGATCTCGGAGCTATACAAAAGCAAAACAAATTTATAGGAGAAAATAATAAAACAGCATTCACACAGAGCTGGAAAGAAACATGAGCATCATGAATTGACAAGGAAAAAAAAAGAACACAAACAATGCAGGACAACTCAACAATACAGGAGTTTGTAGCCACAGCAGAGAGATTGTCAGATAAAGATTTCAAGATATACATGCTTCAGATGTTATGGAGTCTTAAGGAAGACCTTATACAGCAAATGCAGACAATGAAAGATCACTTCAACAATGAATTACATAAACAAATCCATGAAGCAAAAGAGCAACTCTACAGGGAGACAGAGGTTATAAAAAAAAATCAAACAGAAATCCTGGAAATGAAGAAAATTATAAACCAAATTAAAAATTCAAATGAGAGTATCACCAGTAGACCAATTAGAAGTCAGAACATCAGACAACGAAGAGAAAATATATCATCTTGAAAAGAGTCTAGTCAACTCAGAAAGGCTAGTAAGAAACCATGAGCAGAACATCCAAGAGATTTGGAATAACATAAAAAAACCAAACTTAAGAGTCATTGGGAGCCATTGCAGTACATTGAGCTCCATAGAGACAGCGCCGTGGCAAGTGAGAGCCAGACGGGCACTGGGCGACTCTGTGCCTCGCTGAGGAAAAATAACTAAACGTGGGCAAAGGAGATCCTAAGAAGCCGAGAGGCAAAATGTCATCATATGCATTCTTTGTGCAAACTTGCTGGGAGGGGCACAAGAAGAAGCACCCAGATGCTTCAGTCAACTTCTCAGAGTTTTCTAAGAAGTGCTCAGAGAGGTGGAAGACCATGTCTGCTAAAGAGAAAGGAAAATTTGAAGACATGGCAAAGGCGGACAAGGCCCGTTATGAAAGAGAAATGAAAACCTATATCCCTCCTAAAGGGGAAACAAAAAAGAAGTTCAAGGATCCCAATGCACCCAAGAGGCCTCCATCGGCCTTCTTCTTTTTCTGTTCTGAGTATCGCCCCCAAATCAAAGGAGAACATCCTGGCCTATCCATTGGTGATGTTGCAAAGAAACTGGGAGAGATGTGGAGTAACACTACTGCAGATGGTAAGCAGCCTTATGAAAAGAAAGCTGCCAAGCTGAAGGAAAAATACGAAAAGGATATTGCTGCCTACCGAGCTAAAGGAAAACCTGATGCAGCAAAAAAGGGAGTTGTCCACAGCACAATAATCATGGGAGATTTTAACACACCTCTCTCACCACTGGACAGATCCTCCAAACAAAAGTTGAATAAAGAAACTATAGAACTCAATAACACAATTAATAACCTAGACTTAACTGACATATATAGAATATATCAACCATCATCAAGTGGATATACTTTTTTCTCAGCAGCACATGGATCCTTCTCAAAAATAGACCATATATTATGCCATAGGGCAACTCTTAGCAATTATAAAGGAGTAGAGATAATACCATGCATAGTATCAGATCATAATGGAATGAAACTGGAAATCAATGATAAAAGAAGTGTTGAGAGCCACAGCCAAAGGGGCCCTAGCAAACTTCCAGCTGCCGGCTGATGATTGGCTCACAGCGGCCCCAGCAACATCTAGCTGATTGGCTCCTCTGTGGTGATGTTCATTGGGCGTTTCCCTGCCCTTCAGACTACGGAACTGCTCATTGGGGGACTTCTTTGGCTCCGCCCATGCAACCCAGCCAATCGGCCTCAAGAGCAGGAGGATTGTGGGAGGTGGTGGTTTGGTGTGGGGAGAGGCTTGTGGAAGCCGGTGGTGGCAGTTGGGCTCTGAGGGTTTTTCCTGTGGAAACACACAAACAGACCCCCGACTCCAGACAATTACTGGGTCAGGACCTTTCCATTGTCCTGTTATACATCATATTTTAGGGCTCAAAGAGAGTTTTTCAAATTCAAAAATTAGAGATAATTCCTTACACTCAATCAGATCATAATTGAATAAAATTAGAAAATAACAAGATGAAAAGTAAAAGCCATTATAACCCCTGAAGACTACATAATAGACTTGAGAAAGAATGATCATAAAAGAAATGAAGGGGAAAAATAAAAAGAAATATTTGAAAAAAGAGGGAGAAGGGACACAATATACCAAACCTTTGAGATAGTAAGAAGGCAATTCTGAAAAGAAAATTTATAGCTTTGAGTTTCTACATTAAAAAATGGAAAGATCTGGCTAATATTTTCTGTTGTCTCTATTTCAAAGGCCATTCTACTGCAAATTCTTCTTATGTCTAAAAGGTCCAAATATTTTTTTCAGACCACTTAACTTTTCACACGTGACCCTGAGATGAGACTTATAGCATCCCCCTTTCTCCAGGAGCACAGGGTTGACGTTACATTCCTGTTATTCTCCTCCAAGGATCCCTGACACACTCTTTAAAAACAAGCCCTGTTTAAGGCTGCAGGGGACCTGGTGGCAAGGTGTTCCTCACTTGTGAGTCTTCAGATGATCTCCACAAATCAGGCAGGCCCATATGGGATTCTTCCACCAAAAGGCTCTCAACAGAACAGACAGGTACTCTTAACAGCTTCAGAGACTCCTGCACTGCAGAGGCTTTCACAACCTCTTCATGATGAGGAAATCATGGCCACTTGTGATGATCATCAATTACTGAGGGTTCCCAGAGCAGGCAACTGCCCTTCATGGCCTTGCTACATCATTGTTTAAAAAAATCCATGTACTTACTTTTTATTGAATGTGTTCATTTTATAGAGTTCTTGCACTGCCAAACCATGCATTAGAATCCAAAAAAGAAAATGGTATAATGGACAGGCACATCCAACCATCATACAGTTTATTAAAACTTGATTCATGCATTTTTGTGGGGGGTACAGGGAATTGAATTCAGGGGCACTCAAACACTAAGTCACATCCCCAGTCCTCTTTTGTATTTTACTTAGAGACAAGGTCTCACTGAGTTGCTAAGTGCTTCTCTTTTGTGGAGACTGGCTTTGAAATTACTATCCTCCTGCCTCAGCATCCCAAGCTCGTAGAAGTCTACCTAATTTTTGTTTGTTTGTTTTAAATCACAGAAAGTACTTTGCGTACCATCTGTAAGATTAGTCAAGAGGTTTTCCCAGCTTTGCCACAAAAGCAGAAGTAATATCAAGTCTGCATTCTAACCCCCATTGAGTTGTTTGCAAAAAAATTTTTCCTGACATTCTGTTTAAAGAAAATTAGGATGAGCATATCTGGGGAAGCTTATTTAAGATTCTTATCTGGAGGAGGGGGCACCACTACATTAGCACTTCAGACTGGGATCCTCCTTATCTGGACTTCTGTACTGTGTATAAAAAAATCATCACATGATTTTTCCAGAGTTACTGAGGTACCCTAAACACAGAGAGAAATCAAGCCTTCGTTTTCTGGCACATTCCACCTAAGTATTAATCATGGGGAGAAAAACTTGGATGTGTTTAAAACTCAATGCTGCAAAAGACTTTTAAGAAGGAAGGGAACACCTGAAGAGCTGCATCTATTGAAATGGCTATCAGTATTATCAGGGGTCCACACACACACACAGCAGAAGCAAACTCCTGCCCTGAGCTAGGAGAGAGCTCAGTGCTAGAGCACCTGTCTAGCATGCACAAGGCCAGATTAGGTCCCTGGCACCAGAAAAAAGAAAAAAAAAAAATAGAATGCAACTCAATTAAGTATAGGGCAAAATATATTTTGAGAAGATGCCTCTACAAATAATACATACAAACGCCAATATTTTATATTCCTCTCTAACGTGCCTACATACAACACAACAAATGAGATTTAGAACAAGCACCAGTGGTCATCCCAGAGTCATCAACAGACCAATAAGGCATCAATGAAAAGGAAGAGGCCAGCTGCAGGGCACACAAGGACACAGGAGGCTGAGGCAGGTGACCACAAGTTTGAGGCCAGCCTCACCTCATCTCAAAAAATAACAATTAAAAGGGCTATGACGAAGCTCATAGTGGTGGAGCACTCCTGGGTGAAATCTGAAGGAACGAGACATTTCACCAATCTGTACATAAGGCTGGAGTGCAGAGGCTAAACTAACATATACAATGTGCAATGAAACTTTAGAAAGACACAAAAGACTAAATTGTGAAGTCATGAAGTAACAATTGATTTTCTTTTTGATACCTGGAGTCTACTTTTATTTTTTTTTAGCTATTATTATTATAACAATTGATTTTTGAGATGAGGTGAGGCTGGCCTCAAACTTGTGGTCACCTGCCTCAGCCTCCTGTGTCCTTGTGAAGTCTTCCATGCCTTAAGTGCATCTACAGCAATTTGTGTGTATACACCAGGATCATATGCAAGTTGTTGCTGCCGATCCTCATAAGGTCCCTTTCCTAACAACATATCTAGATTTCTCTGAGGATAACCAGCTGCTGCACTTCCCCTAGCCGTCTCCTTGCAAAGTTCCTCATGAGCAACCTTCCATAACAGGTATTGTCCTCCAGTTAGCACAGCTTTACACATATTAGCCCAATCTGCTGGCGTCATGTTTAAGTTGGTAATGGATTCGATCAAGCTTACAGTGAAGGGTGCTCGAGGACCATAGGTTGTTACAGCCTCTTTTAGCTCCTTCACTGTGTTGTAAAATAAACCCTGGTGAATTCGCTGCCCTCCTACCTCAAACACAGGGCATACTTGAGACCCCGTCTCAGGATCCCAACTATCAACTGCGGGGGTTGGGAGCCTCCTAGCATATGGAGGTGGTGCTGTTGATTGGACACTTATGCCCTCTGGTGATAGAATGCTGTTAGTAGCAGTCTCCTGTAGAGGTGGTGCTGTTGGTTGGACACTTTCACTCTCTAATAGAAAGATGTTATTAACAGTCTCCTGTTGTAACTTTTCCCCTGATGGCTTTTGCTGCTCTAAACTTCCTTCCTCTACCTTTGTCTGAACTGAAGGCTTTCGACTAAGCAAGCCAGATACGAGCGTCCACATTGGCAATGTGCCAACTGGCAGAGTCCCTGGGCTTTTCTTTTCTATTCTTTTTAAATCCTCACCATGATGGTTCCATTGTGATATATCTAACAACTCCTCCTTAAAAAGCCATGGGCTATATTTTTGTATTATATCAACGTATGCCCTGACTGCTCTTGATTTTAGATGTTGAGAGCCACAGCCAAAGGGGCCCTAGCAAACTTCCAGCTGCCAGCAAACTTCCAGCTGCCGGCTGATGATTGGCTCACAGCGGCCCCAGCAACATCTAGCTGATTGGCTCCTCTGAGGTGATGTTCATTGGGCTGTTTCCCTGCCCTTCAGACTGCCAGCTGATGATTGGCTCACAGCGGCCCCAGCAACATCTAGCTGATTGGCTCCTCTGCGGTGATGTTCATTGGGCTGTTTCCCTGCCCTTCAGACTACGGAACTGCTCATTGGGGGACTTCTTTGGCTCCGCCCATGCAACCCAGCCAATCGGCCTCAAGAGCAGGAGGATTGTGGGAGGTGGTGGTTTGGTGTGGGGAGAGGCTTGTGGAAGCCGGTGGTGGCAGTTGGGCTCTGAGGGTTTTTCCTGAGGAGCTGTTTTGTTTTCCTGAGGAGCTGCCGGCTGATGAAGAAGGAAGGAAAATTCCTACATCACATGGAGAATGAACAATATGCTACTTCTGTAACAATGGGTCACAGAAGACAACAAGGAGGAAATTAAAAAATTCTTAGAGGTAAATGAGAACACAGACACAAAATATTGAAATCTCTGGGACACTATGAAAGCAGTACTAAGAGGAAAATTCATTACTTGGAGTTCATTCCTCAAAAAATAAAAGCCAACAAATAAATGATCTCACACTACATCTCAAAGCCCTAGAAAAAGAAGAGGAAATAAACAGCAAGTGCAGTAGAAGGCAAGAAATAATTAAAATCAGAGCTGAAATCAATTAAATTGAAATAAAAGAAACAATTGAAAAAATTGACAAAACTAAAAGTTGGTTCTTTGAAAAAATAAATAAGATTGACAAACCCTTAGCCATGCTAATGAAGAGAAGAAGGGAGGGGAAAAAAGAAGTGTGTTACATTAGATTGGGTAGAGAGAAGTGATGGGAGGGGAGGGGAGGGTTAGTGGCTATTGAAAATACCACCAGGACAGGGCTATCTAAAGACACATTCGGTAGTGTGTTAACTATACAAAAAAAAAAAAAGACAATGTACAGTTTAAAAACAAATCTTGCACAGCCTTACATTTCAATCTTTTTCTTTAAAAGGAGTGAGTTGTGTACAGGGGGGTTAAATGCTTTATAGACAAGAAAAAAAAACTGCACTAGAACCAACTTATTCATCATCATCTTCTTCTTCATCTTCCTCCTCCTCCTCATCCTCTTCATCTTCCTCATCTTCCTCCTCTTCCTTCTTTTTCTTGTGCTGTGGTCTATTTGTCTCTTGAACTTGAGAAGAGTTTGTTTGATGAACATAGCTGCATCATTGTTTGGGGCATATATATTAATGATTGTTATGTCTTGTTGGTGAATGGTTCCCTTTAGCAGTGTATATTGTCCTTCTTTATCCCTTTTGATTAACTTTGGCTTGAAGTCTATTTTATTCTACATGAGTATGGACGCCCCTACTTGCTTCCGAGGTCCATGTGAGTGGTATGATTTCTCCCAACCTTTCACCTTCAGCCTGTGTATGTAAGGAGGAAGGGAAGGACAGCAGAATAAAATAGACATTATTATTGCTGTGGGTATATAGGTGACTGTATGACCAATGTAATTCTGCAACCTGTATACTCAGAAAAATGAGAAATTATACCCCATTTGATTCAAATGTATGAATTGTCAAGATTATTGTACTGTCATGTATAACTAATAAGAAAAAGAGAAAAAAACCCTCCCATCTCAAAGTTAATTCTTTTTTTAAACCCCAAAGGACTTGATACTTTATTTAGAACAAGGTATTTATATGAAATACATATGATATATGTAAAATGTAATATTCAACACTTATTAAGGCTTCATCTTAGTGCCCAGCACCATTTTAAGTATATACCCTTTAAAAATATGTTATTGGTTCTTTTTAGTTATACATTAGTTATATACATAACATTAGGATTCATTTTGACATATTATAAAAGCATAGGATATAATTTGCTCTAATTCAGTCCCTGATACTTCTCTTTTCCCTCCCCTCCTCCCTCCACCTGTTCCATTCCCTCTACTCTATTTACTTTTTTTTTTAATATAAGTGTCTTCACAATCTCACATGATGGTGAGATTCACTGTGGTATATTCATTCATCTATGTACATAGGAAAGTTAGGTCAGATTCATTCCCCTTTAATCTCCTTCCTCTAGTTAATAAATATTTCTTCTCTTTTGATGGAATACTCACCCCCTTCATCTCCCCTTCCTTCTTTCCCCCCTTATTTGGACTAGCTTCTCCATATCATAGAAAACATTCAACCTTTGTTTTTCTGAGTCTCGCTTATTTCACTTAGTGTGATAGTCTCCAGTTCCATTCAATTACCAGCAAATGTCATGATTTCATTCTTGTTTATGGCTTAGTGATACTCTATTATGTATATATACCACACTTTCTTTATCCATTCTTCTGTTGAAGGGCACCTAGGTTCATTCCATAGCTTGGCTAAACTGGAAAACCATATATAGAAGACTGAAACTTGACCTCTATCTCCCACCCTGCATAAATGCCAAATCAAAGTGGATCAAAGACCTAAGAATTAGACCTGAAACTCTGCAACTTCTAGGAGAGAATGTAGGCCCAACCCTCAAACATGTTGGCACAGAAACTAACTTTCTTAAAGTGCAAGGAATAAAACCAAACACCAATAAGTGGGATGGCATCAAATTAAAAACTGCACTGCAAAGGAAGAAGCTAAGAGCATGAAGAGGGAGCCTATGAATGGGTGATCTTTGCCACCTCCTCCTCAAATATGGCATTAATATTCTGAATATATAAAGAACTCAAAAAAAACCCAAATAATCCAATTAATAAATGGGCAAACAAACTAAACACATACTTCTCAAAAGAAGAAATACAACACATCAAAAATTGTTCAACATCTCTAACAATCAGGCAATAAATATCGAAACTACATTAAGATTTCTTCTGATGTCAGTCAGAATAACAATTATCCAGAATACACATGATAGGAAGTGTTGTCGAGGATGTGGGGTAAAAGGCACACTCCTACTTTGGTGGGACTGCAAATCAGTACAACCACTCTGGAAAATAGTATGGAGATTTCTCAAAAAAACCAAAAATAGAACCATGGTATGACCTAGCTATCCTACTCCTTGATATACATGCAAAATATATAAAACCAGCATATTGTAGGGATGCAGTTGCCTCAGTGTTCATAGCAGCACAGTTCGTGTCAAAGTGCATTCACACCACTTCTCCTGGCCTCCATCCTCTTGTGCCACACTGTGCTCCTTTCCATCTGGTCTAACACAAGCTACACCCATTTTTGGACTTAGAGGCTTAGCATAAATGAGAGAGCTGATTTGCTCCTCATACATTTTCTCTCTTTCCCTCTCCCTCCCTCTCTCTCCAGTATTTATTTTTTATTTTTAACTGATACACAAAAAAAAGATTTTCCATAATGTCATTAGGAAATTTCAACTTAAAACTATAATGAAAATCACTATGTATCTATTAGCATGGCTAAAATTAAAAAAAAAAAAACCTGCCAGTACCAAATGCTGACGAGGATGCAGAGCCAGAGGACTTTTCATTCATGGTTGCTGGGAATGCAAAATAGCACAGCCACTTTGGAAGATCATTTGAAAGTTTCTTACAAAACTAAATGTACCTTTGCAGCGGTGCGGTGGTGCATGCCTGTAATCCCAGTGGCTCTGGAGGCTGAGGCAGGAGGATTGCGAGTTCCAAGCCAGCCTCAGCGTCAGTGAGAGCCTGCTTCTAAATAAAATCTAAAAAGGGCTGGGGATGTGGCCCAGTGCCCTGGAGTTCAATTCCTGGTACCCCACTCCCCGCCAGGAAAAGCTAGATGTACTTTTGTCATATGATCTGGCAAAATTGTATTCATAGGAACTAAACTCATTATGTCCACACAAAAACCTGTATGAGTGTTTATAAAGATTTTATTCATAATTGTCAAAAATTTGAAGCAAAAAAAGATATTCTTCAAGAGGTAAGTCTCAGGGAACTCAGTCTTCCATGGCTGAAGTTCTTGTCCTGGTCTTAATTGCTTTTCATTCTTCCCCTGGTAGACCACATTAGATCCATCAAATATTACTAGCAGAACTATGAGAATGCCCCCTTCAACTCAGGCAATAGAGGACTCCAATCAATTTAATTCAGACATTCTTAAATATTGCAAAGATCTCGTTAGCTGTATCCACATTTCTAAGCAGCTCAAGGCTCCTTTTTGATCCAGCCCTTCCACCTAAACCACGCCACAACCAAGATGTTGGAGATTTTGTTCTCTGGAAATTATAATGTTGAAAAATTAACTCTAAACCCTGTTCAGAGGGCCCTGTGCTGCCCTTCTTATGGCTAATACAACAGCCAATCCTGAGGGGATTCGACTCTGGGTGCATGTCTCACAATTTTAAAAAGCCCAAGAGCTACTTACAATGAAAATTTACTCCAGGTGGAGATCTGAAACTGAGGACCTCTCTAGATCCCAATAGCAGATAATTTCCTGAAATAGACAGCATTTCTAAGAATTTGAGGTAATGCAAATGACATCATGAGATGGTTACTTTCTACCCAAGACATTGGAATGAACACACACAGGATTTTCTTGTCTATTTCCTTTCCTCATCCTTACATCCTTCTCTTCCATTCCTTCCAACATCATTCTTCATATCAACTTAATTCTACCCTTGCAACCAAGCAGCCTCCCATAATGATTCTCTACTATCTATCCATTTGATAATTCCTCCTCCTTTTCAAAAATCCCAGAAATGTGTAGCACTTTTTCTTTTCTTTCATAGCTTAAATTCATGATCTTATTGCTCCTTGATGGCTCTACATCTCTCTTACAGGAGAGTCACTCAGCTTTAACAATTTTTTATTGATGCATAATAATGAAACATAATAATGTCAATCATTGTGACATATTCATGCATGTGCACAACATATCTTGATCAATTTCATTCCCCAGTCTCTCCCATATCCATCATCTGCTCCCTCCCCCTGATCCATTTCTTCTACTAGTCTCCCTTCAATTTCCAGGAGATCCTCTCTTCCCCCTCTTTTCTATCTAGCTTCCATGCATGAGAGAAAACATACTACCCTGGATTCTCTGAGTCTGCCTTATTTTGCTTAACATGATGCTCTCCAGTTCTATCATTATATCATCTATCATGACATGATTTTATTCTTTATGGCTGAATAAAACTTCATTGTGCATAGAGACATTTTCTTTACCCAATTCACCTGTGGACAGACATCTAGGCTGTTTCTATAACTTGACTACTGTAACTTGCACTTCCATAAACATGGGTATGTAGGTATCACTAGACTGTGCTAACTTTAATTCTTTGAGTATTAAACACAAATGAGTGGGATAGCTGGGTCATGTAGTGGTTCCAATCCTAGTCTACTGAGAAAATTCCATACTGATTTCCATAGCGGTTTGTGCTAATTTACAATCACACCAACAGTGTGATGCCTTTTTCCCTGTACCCTCACCAGCATTAAATATTACTTGTATCTTGAAGATTGCCATTCTAACTGGAGCAAGATGAAATCTTAAAGCAGTCTGGATTTATGCTTCCCTGATTGCCATAAATTTTGAATATTTTTTCATATATTTCTTTGCCATCTAAATTAATTCTTTGAGAACATCTGTTTAGCTCTTTTGCCTATTTGTAGATTGGATTATTTCATTTTTGAGTTCCTTACTTATTTATAATATTAGTTGGAAGAGTAACTGGCAAAAATTTCTCCCATTCTGTAGCCTCTCCCTTCACATTCTTGTTTTCTTTGCTATGCAGAAGCTTTTTAATTTGATGCCATTTCACCTATGAATTCTTGGTATTATTTCCTGAGCTTTAGGAGACCTATGAAGGAAGTCATTGCCTGCACCTATATGTTGGAACATTGTCCCTGTGTTTACTTCTAGCAGTTGAAAATTTCCTGGTATAATTTCTAGGTCTTTGAACCACTTTGGGTTGGATTTTCTTCAAGGTATGAGTAGGGATCTATTTTCATTCTTCTATATATGACATCCAGGTTTCTCAGCATGATGTGTACAGTGTGTACTGATCAAATGAGGTAATTAATGTTTCTACAGTGTGTACTGATCAAATGAGGTAATTAACGTTTCTATCTCCTTATCCTTACTTAGTGTTTGGAGCCTTTGAATTCTTCTAATTTCTTATAAAATAGGTCATAAATTTTCACTCCTCTGTACTTTAGAATTTATTTCTTCGATCTGTGTTTTTGTACCTGTTATCCACCTCCCTCTATCCCCCTTCCCTGAATCCTCTAGTAAACAAATTTTCACCCAGGTCAACATTTTCTTCCATCCACATATGGGAAAGAATGTCTGTTTTTTTGTGTTTGGATGCTGGACTTATTTTATTTAACATAATGTCCTCTAGTTCCTTTCATTTTTGCTATAAATGATAGGATATCATTCTTATCATGAATAATGTTCTGAATTATATTCCATTGGAACATATATTTCAGTTTTTCTATCCATTCATCCAAATTGATCGACATTTATGTTGATTCCATATCTTGGATGTTGCTAATAGCTATTGACTTGACTGAATTTCAGTTCAGTGTCTCCATTCTCCACAGGACACTGAACTCTGACTCACTAAAAAGGTTATGCCAACATCAGAACCGAAAGCAAACTCCCAGCTAACTTCAGGGAAAATGACTTTTTGTTAAAAGGCTAGAGCACATTACCACACCTTGTACTTTCTAGTCCTGTGAACTACTTTCTATTAGAAAAAAAAATTTCTAGCAGCCTGACAAGTGCAGATCTTATGGTCAAAGGGTTCCTCATTTGCAACAATCTTTTGGAAAAAAAGTCTTTCCTTACTTACGTCTAGATTTGTTTTTGTATCACAGTGATATGGAAAATAGGGTTTTTCCTTTAGTTGCATTGGGTTCTGCTTTGATTGGAATATGGGTTGTCCCCCAAGGGTTCATGTGTTGAAGACTTGGTCCTCAGTGTGGTCATGTCGAGAGGTGGGGGGGATCTTTCAGTGGAGGGGCCTAATGCTTGGCTGTTACTGGCTGCTCCTCACTCTCTGGCTTCCTGTCTTTTCGTGTGATCTCTTGCTCTAACAATATTTCCACCATTTTGTTTCCATCTACCATGAGATCCTTACCAGAGCTAGTGCCATGCCCTTGAACCTCCAGAACTGTGAGCTAAGTAGACCTCTTTTCTTTATCATGCACCCAGCCTTAGGTATTTCATTACAGTAATGGAAAATAGATGAATACAGGCACCAATACTATCTTTTACTATGAAAAACCTGTAGTTGTGAAATATGGAAAATTCTCCTTTGTTTTTGATTTTTTGAAGTATAAATTGGCATATATAAAGGTGGGATACTATGGGTGTAAGATTTGATGGCTTTCCCAAACTGAACATACCTATAATCCATATCAAGATAAAAACAAAAGAAAACAGCAATGATAACAAAAATCACAGAAAATAACCAGCACCCCAGAAACTTTTTCATGACTACTTCCAATCATTATCTTCCCCATGGGGTAACCAGTATTCTGACAACTAGCACCATAGATTAGTTTTCCCTGTTTTCTTTATTTTTTTAACTTTATAGAAATGAAATCATAGCATAAATACTCTTTTGTGACTGGAATTGTTGGGTCAAAAAAATTTATTTGGGGTGGGGCAGGGGGCTTTGATACATTTGCTCAATTGGCCTCTGCAAAGTTGCACCAGTCTACACTTTCTCCAAGTGTGAGCAGGAACACTTGTTTTGTTTGTGTTTCTTTGCCTTGTGACACATGGGAAGCAGAGGAAGCTTTAGGAACTTCTGAGTACCACAAGCAAAAGCTAAAGTAACCTTGTGCTTCACTGGCCAAACTGTGCTAGTCAACATTATACTAAAAAGTGGGTGGGGCTTTCTGTTATCTGTTTCTGTTATTAAAAAAAATAAGTGGAAAACCAATGAAAAGCATGCTCCAACTTCTAACCCATAACCTGGGGCTAGTTGTGCAGGTGAGAAACAGCTCCCTGTCAATCATCACTTCTGGGGAGGGAGGAAGGTACTGTCTGTGGTAGGTGGGGCTGGGCCACTAACTGGGCAGCTGCTGCAGGAATGCTGCTCACTGCCTGGTGGGATCGTGGGGTCCCCACAGGAGCCATGCTGCATGGAAGCTGGTGCCTGTGCGTTCTTCTATCTTTTTCACTCCAATAAAAATATCTTTTCTTTAGAATTCTTAATGTTAACAGAGCTGAATCTGACCTTTTCAACTGTGGCAGATTGTGATAAGCTATTGTGGTTAGAGCACACTTAGACATTTTCCCCACGGCTAGGTAAAAGTTCTGAAGGTTAAACATTTGTCCTGGGGAATAAAAGCCCACATTGACTGGAGGTGAGTTGAAAGCAAATGACCAGTGTGGATCCTGTCAACACACCTCTCTTCCCAACTTGCACTAGTAGTATATAAAATGAGATTCCCTGTCTGAAGCTGACATGGGAAGGCTGGTAGAGATAAAGAAAGTCTGCTGGCTTTTCCATGTCTGGAGTAGTAACCATTTCCCCTTGTCCTAAGTAACACTATACATTGTCATTTAAACAAAGTTTTATTTATTACATGGGTAAAAAGTGTATTCTATGTTTGTCATTTGAATTGCTCTGATGTAGTAATGAATCTTTCCTAGTATTAGGGATTTGAAATTTTTTCTCAATCATTACTGTGTTATATTTTTCAATTTCCGGTACCATATATGCCTTAAAGGCTAGGTTCAGAACTAGTGTTCAAACTGTGTTTGCTCTAATTTTTGCTGATTTTGCTTTGAATTATGATATTTAAACTCTGTTCTAACAAGATTGTCTGTGTAATCTTAGTAAAGTTAGCTCTTCTAACAGGATAATGTTAGTCGAAGTCTTTGAGATGATGGGTCCTATAGAACCAGTAAGGTGGAACTCAGCACTGAACTCCAGACAGACTTGCCCTGAGAAAATTTCCTTCTGGCCTCTTTGTTCCTCATGTGTGACCTGGGTCCCTGAAGTTGGCCCCTATAACCCAACATGGGACCAGGCCAACAACCAGAACAGGTTCATCCCCAGCATTGAGGGGCAATCAACTTCAGGATGGTTGGTCAGTGATACTTTCAGAAAAAAGATCTTAATTAAAAGAAGGAAATGTAAAAATTGATTATATAAATACAGTTTTTAGTTGTACCCAACCACAGAGCCAAGAGCCCAATGGGGAAAACATTCAGGTTGCCAGCATCAATTCCGAGAATTACTCCACAAGGCCATTCCCATGAAACAATCAGCTGTGACTTTGATAGTTTCACTAGTAACTTAAGATGAAACTCCCCGATATGATTTTCAAACTAGTTTTACTTGGTAGCTGCAGCCACCTGCCAATTGGAGCCCACCAGCTTCTGCAAAATGCTGCAAGTGCCAATAAGCTTCCTCTCAAACAGCTTATAGTGTTCTTCTTTCCTAATAAAACACTTAGACTTCCTTTGTCATTCAATGCACTGGAGGCCATCCTTGTCTATGTGTGCATGCCCCAGACTGCAATCCTAATTTTTATATTATTCCCAAACAAAATTTTTATACTTGGAAATTCATCCCTATGTTTAATTTGACCTTGGCACATGGAATCCTTATGTATGTCTCTACTTCAGAAATAACCATGATCTTGAATTTTGTGTTTGTCATTTTCTTCTTTTTTTGTAGTTTTATTACACATATGTATCCTAAAACATGTGCATTACTTACGTTTGCAGTGTTTTGGAATTAAATGTAAATATTGCCATGTTATAAATATTCTTTTAAAACAGGTGTATGGAGGTAAAATTTACATACAACATAATTTACATAAAACTTAAAACATAACATTTGATGATTTTTGGCAAATGTACATATACTAAACTCCACCACCACAACCAAAATGCAGAATGTTTTTCTTCTCTTGAGTTTCATGGTTCTTTTGTCATGAATCCTTCCCTTCATTACGAGACCTAGGCAGCCACAGATCTGCTTATTTCACTATAGATTAGTTTGTACTTTCTAGAGTTTAAGACAAGTGGAATCATTTATGCCTGACTTCTTTCATCAGCCTAATGGTTTAACATGTAGGCATGCATTCCTCTCTGTTGTTGACTGATGCTCCATTTGTGTACTGTCACCCACTGATGGGAATTTGGGTGGTGGGTAGGCAGCTTCCAAAATGGCTCCCAATGATTCTTCCTTCTGTATTCATGTCTCTCTACAATCCCCTTCTTTGTTGTGGGCCAATTTGTTTTAATAAAAAGAATACATCAAAAGCAAAGGGATATGTTTTTGGAGATGAATTATGATAGACTATTATTTACATCTCTTTACTCTCTGGTCCTTTGTCTCCTTGATCTGAGGAAAGAAGCACCATATTTTTGAGAGGCCCCAGCAGCAAGGAAGTGAAGGCAGCCTCCAGTCGACAGCCAGCGAGGCCCCAGGACCCTCAGTCCAACAACTGAGGAATTGAATTTCACCAGAGACCACGTGAATGAGCACAGACACTTCCCCTTCCCCAGTCCAGCCCTGGGAGGGCTAGATCTCAGGATGACACTTGGGCTCTAGGCTCATGAGAAGAACCAAATCTACTATTTCTGATGAAAATTTAGCAGCCAATCGAGATTTTCTGTAAGTTTAAAATCTACATCAGATTCCCAAGACAGCATAAAAACAAGAATGTAAGATATCTCACTTATAATTTCTTAATCTTTTTTTAAGGTTTACTTATTTCTGCTATCAAAGAACAGAATTATGACAGTGTGATTTAGCAATCCTAATTGGCTTCATTTTAAATTTTAGAATCAGATAACACTTCATTCCATAAAACAGAATCAGTTTTCCTATGAGCCAAGCACTCCTCAAAAATAATTTGATGAGTTAACATCAGATTGTTTATGTTGCTCACACAAAATAAGGACAAGGGAACCTCACTATTTCACCAATTGAGAATGGCTGTTCTCCCTCCAATCCAGTTTTCTCTTTGAGGACCAGATGTGTCAGCTTGGTTTGATTGACTCCATGTTGTCCCCCCCCCCCCGGAATATTTTCTCTGTTGAAAAACTGGCTTCACAAAGAAGGTGGCAGCAGGAAAATTTCAGAATCCAAAGCTTCACAATAAGTCTTGGGCAGTGTGGGGTTATTTTTTGTCTCTGGGGGGATCATCTGGTGTCCAAGGCCTGGGGACAGAGGCAAAGTCCCCAGCTGCCCATCTAGGAGATGTCACTCTCATTAGCGTCTGGTATCCTGACCTGTGCTCACCCAGGATGATGGTGGGTAAGGAGCAGCAGGTCACAGGGGCCCCCGACCCTCTGGGAGACAGAGCTCTCCCTGGGCAGACCTGAGGCTGAGAGTCAGAGGCCAGGGGAGAATCAACGACTGTCCCTACCTGTGGTCCCTGAGGTCCTGGGGCAGGGATGCATGAGGTAGCCAGTGTTACAAGACGTCCCCATCCCCAGCCAGGCCAGGCGCCTGGCTAAGCAAGGAGAAAGACGGTGTCCCTCCTCAGGGTCTGGCCCCTGCCCCTGGTCTTACTTCCTCCCCGGCACTGCCTGGAAGGGAAGAAAGTGATACCCAGGGGAAGGCCGGGAAGTGAGGCCACCGTCACATTCAAGTTCAGGGTGCGACAGCTCAGTCTGCCCCCCAAGAGGCCCCATATTTGGCTCCCCTTCATGGGCCACGTCCCTTCTGAGAGTCACACCCTGCCCTTTGTAGGCACAAGGAGCCAGAAGTTCCAAGGACACGTCCATGTTTGGGCCCTCGGATCCGGAAGTTCCTCAGGCATCCATGTTTAGGCCCTGGGACCTCAGGCGCACATCCATGTTTAAGCGGCAGGATCCAGAAGTTCCATGGGTGCACGTCCATATTTAGGCCCCCAGATCCAGAAGTGCCTCAGGTGCATGTTTAGGCTCTAGGATCTGGAAGTTCCTCAGGTGTCCATGTTTAGGCCCACCGATCCAGAGGTTCCTCGGGTGCACGTCCATGTTTAGGCCACCGGATCTGCTCTTAATCTTTATTGCATGTTAAAATGGTGATATTTTAGATCATTGGGTTAAATAAGATATGCTGTATTTATGTGGGTTTGTCTCTGTGTCTTCTAAATAATGGGATTTTTTTTGGCACAGTGAAGGAACACTTGGCTTTTTTGTGAGACAATTTTTATTGGAGCATTATAATTATGCACAGTAGTTGGGTTTATTTTGGTAAAATCATATATGCATGGAATTTGGACTACTGCATTTCAATCCTTGTTTCCACTCCCTCCTCTCCTCTCTCCTCCTCTTCTCCTTCCTCATCTCTACTGATCTTCCTTTCACTCTTCAAATTTATTTATTTATTTATTTATTTTTTTTTTTTTTTTTTATTGGTCGTTCATAACATTACATAGTTCTTAATACATCATATTACACGGTTTGATTCAAGTGGATTATGAACTCCCGCTTTTACCCCGTATACAAATTGCTGTATCACATCAGTTACCCTTCCATTGATTGACATATTGCCTTTCTAGTGTCTGATGTATTCTGCTGTCTGTCCTATTGTCTACTATCCCCCCTCCCCTCCCCTCCCCTCCCCTCCCCTTTTCTCTCTCTACCCCTTCTACTGTAAATCATTTCTTCTATTTGTATTCTCTTGTCTTACCCCTCCTTTCCTCTTATATGACATTTTGTATAACCCTGAGGATCGCCTTCCATTTCCATGCAATTTCCCTTCTCACTCCCTTTCCCTCCCACCTCTCATCCCTGTTTAATGTAAATCTTCTTCTCAAGCTCTTCGTCCCTACCCTGTCCTTGTTTACTCCCCTTATATCAAAGGAGTCATTTGGTATTTGTTTTTTAAAGATTGACTAGCTTCACTTAGCATAATCTGCTCTAATGCCATCCATTTTCCTCCAAATTCTATGATTTTGTCATTTTTTAATGCAGAATAATACTCCATAGTATATAAATGCCACATTTTTTTTATCCATTCATCTATTGAAGGGCATCTAGGCTGGTTCCACAGTCTTGCTATCGTGAATTGAGCTGCTATGAACATCGATGTAGCAGTGTCCCTGTAGCATGCTCTTGTTAGGGCTTTAGGGAATAGACCGAGAAGGGGAATAGCTGGGTCGAATGGTGGTTCCATTACCAGCTTTCCGAGAAATCTCCATACTGCTTTCCAAATTGGCTGCACCAATTTGCAGTCCCACCAGCAATGAACAAGAGTGCCCTTTTCCCCACATCCTCTCCAGCACTTATTGTTGTTTGACTTCCTAATGGCTGCCAGTCTTACTGGAGTGAGATGGTATCTTAGGGTAGTTTTGATTTGCATTTCTCTGACTGCTAGCGATGGTGAGCATTTTTTCATGTACTTGTTGATTGATTGTATGTCCTCCTCTGAGAAGTGTCTGTTCAGGTCCTTGGCCCATTTATTGATTGGGTTATTTGTTATCTTATTGTCTAATTTTTTGAGTTCTTTGTATATTCTGGTTATTAGGGCTCTATCTCAAGTGTGTGGAGTAAAGATTTGTTCCCAGGATGTAGGCTCCCTGTTAATCTCTCTTATTGTTTCTTTTGCTGAGAAAAAACTTTTTAGTTTGAGTAAGTCCCATTTGTTGATTCTATTTGTTAACTCTAGCGCTATGGGTGTCCTATTGAGGAATTTGGAGCCCGATCCCACAGCGTGTAGAGCATAACCAACTTTTTCTTCTATCAGATGCCGTGTCTCTGATTTAATATCAAGCTCCTTGATCCATTTTGAGTTAACTTTTGTGCACGGCGAGAGATAGGGATTCAGATTCATTTTGGTGCAAATGGATTTCCAGTTTTCCCAGCACCATTTGTTGAAGATGCTATCCTTCCTCCATTGCATGCTTTTAGCCCCTTTATCAAATATAAGATAGTTGTAGTTTTGTGGATTGGTTACTGTGTCCTCTATTCTGTACCATTGGTCCACCCGCCTGTTTTGGTACCAGTACCATGCTGTTTTTGTTACTATTGCTCTGTAGTATAGTTTGAAGTCTGGTATCGCTATACCACCTGATTCACACTTCCTGCTTAGTATTGTTTTTGCTATTCTGGGTCTTTTATTATCCCATATGAATTTCATGATTCTTTTATCTATTTCTACAAGATATGCTGTTGGGATTTTGATTGGCATTGCATTGAACTTATAGAGAACTTTTGGTAATATCGCCATTTTGATGATGTTAGTTCTGCCTATCCATGAGCAGGGTATGTTTTTCCATCTTCTAAGGTCTTCTTCTATGTCTTTCTTTAGGGTTCTGTAATTTTCATTGTATAAATCTTTCACCTCTTTTGTTAGGTTGATTCCCAAGTATTTTATTTTTTTGGGGGATATTGTGAATGGAGTAGTTGTCCTCATTTCCGTTTCAGAGGATTTGTCGCTGATATACAGGAATGCCTTTGATTTATGCGTGTTGATCTTATATCCTGCCACTTTGCTGAATTCATTTATTAGCTCTAATAGCTTCTTTGTAGACCCTTTTAGGTCTGCTAGGTATAGAATCATATCATCTGCAAATAGTGATAATTTAAGTTCTTCTTTTCCTATTTTTATGCCTTTAATTTCTTTCGTCTGTCTAATTGCTCTGGCCAGTGTTTCGAGGACTATGTTGAACAGAAGTGGTGAGAGAGGGCATCCCTGTCTTGTACCAGATCTTAGAGGGAATGCCTTCAATTTTTCTCCATTCAGAATGATGCTGGCCTGTGGCTTATCATAGATTGCTTTTACAATGTTGAGGTATGATCCTGTTATCCCTAATTTTTCTAGCGTTTTGAACATAAAGGGATGCTGTACTTTGTCGAATGCTTTTTCTGCATCTATTGAGATGATCATATGGTTCTTATTTTTAAGTCTATTGATGTGGTGAATAACATTTATTGATTTCCGTATATTAAACCAGCCTTGCATCCCAGGGATGAATCCTACTTGATCATGATGTATAATTTTTTTGATATGTATTTGAATCCGATTCGCCAGAATTTTATTGAGGATTTTTGCGTCAAGGTTCATTAGAGATATTGGTCTGTAGTTTTCCTTCTTTGATGTGTCTTTGTCTGGTTTCGGAATCAGGGTGATGTTGGCCTCGTAGAATGAATTTGGAAGTTCTCCCTCTTTTTTTATTTCCTGAAATAGCTTGAAAAGTATTGGTGTTAGTTCCTCTTTAAAGGTTTTGTAAAACTCTGCTGTATACCCATCCGGTCCTGGGCTTTTCTTAGTTGGTAGTCTTTTGATGACTTCTTCTATTTCCTCTATTGTTATTGGTCTGTTTAGGTTGTCTATATCCTCCTGGCTCAATCTGGGCAGATCATAGGACTCAAGGAATTTATCTATGCCTTCACTATCTTCTATTTTATTGGAGTATAAGGATTCAAAGTAATTTCTGATTATCTTCTGTATTTCTGAAGTGTCTGTTGTGATATTGCCTTTTTCATCCCGTATGCTAGTAATTTGGGTTCTCTCTCTTCTTCTCTTCGTTAGCATGGCTAAGGGTCTGTCAATTTTATTTATTTTTTCAAAGAACCAGCTTTTAGTTTTGTCAATGTTTTCAATTGTTTCTTTTGTTTCAATTTCATTAATTTCAGCTCTGATTTTAATTATTTCTTGCCTTCTACTTCTTTTGCTGTTGTTTTGCTCTTCTTTTTCTAGGATTTTGAGATGAAGTATGAGATCATTTATTTGTTGGTTTTTTCTTTTTTTGAGGAATGAACTCCAAGCAATGAATTTTCCTCTTAGAACTGCTTTCAATGTGTCCCATAGATTCCGATATGTTGTGTCTGTGTTTTCATTTAACTCTAGGAATTTTTTAATTTCCTCCTTGATGTCTTCTAAAACCCATTGATCACTCAGCAACCTATTGTTCATTCTCCAGGTGATGCTTGCTTTTTCCTTTCTTCTTTTATCATTGATTTTCAGTTTCATTCCATTATGATCAGATAAGATGCATGGTATTATCTCTACCCCTTTGTATTGTCTAAGAGTTGCCCTGTGACATAGTATATGGTCTATTTTTGAGAAGGTTCCATGTGCTGCTGAGAAAAAAGTGTAGCTACTTGATGTTGGGTGGTATAGTCTATATATGTCAATTAAGTCTAGGTTGTTAATTGTGTTATTGAGTTCTATAGTTTCCTTATTTAACTTTTGTTTGGAAGATCTGTCCAGTGGTGAGAGAGGTGTGTTGAAGTCTCCCATGATTATTGTATGTTGGTCTATTAGACTCTTGAACTTGAGAAGAGTTTGCTTGATGAACACAGCTGCACCATTATTTGGGGCATATATATTTATGATTGTTATGTCTTGTTGGTGTATGGTTCCCTTGAGCAGTATGAAGTGTCCTTCTATATCCCTTTTGATTAGCTTTGGCTTGAAATCTATTTTATTAGATATGAGTATGGACACTCCTGCTTGTTTCCGCGGTCCATATGAGTGATATGATTTTTCCCAACCTTTCACCTTCAGTCTATGTATATCTTTTCCTATCAAATGCGTCTCCTGTAGACAGCATATTGTTGGGTCTTGTTTTTTGATCCATTCTACTAGCCTGTGTCTCTTAATTGGTGAGTTTAAGCCATTAACATTTAGGGTTATTATTGAGATATGGTTTATTCTTCTATCCATATTTGTTTATTGATGTTACTAAACCTGATTTTTTATCCTCTTTGACTACTTTCCCCCCTTTACTGTCCTACCTCCCATTGTTGGTTTTCAATGTTATTTTCCATTTCCTCTTCCTGTAATGTTTTGCCAAGGATTTTTTGAAGAGAAGGTTTTCTAGCTGCAAATTCTTTTAACTTTTGTTTATTGTGGAAGGTTTTAATTTCATCTTCTAACCTGAAGCTTAATTTCGCCGGATACACGATTCTTGGTTGGAGCCCATTGTCTTTCAGTGTTTGAAATATGTTATTCCAGGATCTTCTGGCTTTCAGAGTCTGTGTTGAGAGATCAGCTGTTATCCTGATTGGTTTACCCCTAAATGTAATCTGCTTTCTTTCTCTTGCAGCTTTTAAAATTCTCTCCTTATTCTGTATGTTGGACATCTTCATTATAATGTGTCTAGGTGTGGATCTCTTATGATTTTGCACATTCGGCGTCCTGTAGGCTTCTAGGATTTGGGATTCTGTCTCAATCTTCAATTCTGGGAAGTTTTCTCGTATTATTTCACTGAATAGACTGTTTATTCCTTTGGAATGGAGCTCTGTGCCTTCCTGTATCCCAATGACTCTTAAATTTGGTCTTTTGATATTGTCCCATAATTCTTGGATGTTCTGCTCATGGTTTCTTAGCAGACTTGCTGAGCTGTCTATGTTCTTTTCCAGTTGAAATACTTTGTCTTCATTGTCTGATGTTCTCTCTTCTAAGTGATCTACTCTGCTGGTAGTATTCTCAATTGAGTTTTTAAGTTGGTTTATTGTTTCCTGCATTTCTAGAATTTCAATTTGTTTGTTTTTTATAACCTCTATCTCCCTGTGAAATTGATCTTGTACTTCCTGGATTTGTTTGTCAATGTGATCTTTCATTGTCTGATTTTGCTGTCTCATGTCTTCCTTGAGACTCCAGATCATCTGAAGCATGTATATCCTGAACTCTTTATCTGATATTCCATCTGTTGCAGCTATTACCTCTTCTAAAGTTGAGTTGACCTGCATTGCTTGTGGTCCTTTCTTTCCTTGTCTTTTCATACTGCTCGCGTTTCTTTCTGCTTGGTGCAACTGTTGTGTTTTGAAATTTACCCCCTATTTATTTATGTTGCTCTTGTATACTTGAAAAGTCTCCCTTGCAGGTGCGGGCGGCGGCTGTGCCCCTACTCCAATTGGGGTGACATGTCTACCACGCTGGCGGCTCTCTGGGCCTGTTCCGGGAGTGGAAGGCGGCTCTGCTCTGTCCCTATTCCAATTGGGGTGTCGTGACTACAATGCTGGCAGGTCGCTGGGCCTGTTCCGGGCATGGGCGGTGGGCTTGGTTGGCGGGATTCCACCTAATGGCAGTCCCTAACCTCCCTGCTTGCTAATTAATGGCTTCTCTGAGGCGCCACGCCTTCTGTAGCTGCGGGGCAGGCCGCGGGAATCAGTTGGCCTGGATCTCCGGGGTCCTGCTGCTGGCTGTTTTGATGTTGCAAGCTGTTGGAGAGTGGTGGTGTATTCTTCAGCTTTCCCGGATGGTGGCCGCTGACTGCCTGGATGGAGTGTCAGCTGTTTTGATGTTGCACTCTGAAGGAGAGTGGCGGTGTATCCTTCAGCTTTCCCGGATGGTGGCCGCTGACTGCCTCGGTGGAGTGTCCGCTGTGGGGGATGGGACTGTACCGCTTCCTTCCCCTTCTGAGATCCCGTGCTCGGCCCAAGGGTCCGTGTGGGCTTGGCTGGTGGGATTCCACCTAATGGCCTTCCCTAACCTCCCTGCTTGCTAATTTATGGCTTCACTGAGGCGCCACGCCTTCTGTAGCCGCAGGGCAGGCCACGCGAATCAGTTGGCCTGGATCTCCGGGACCCTGCTGCAGGCTGCTCAAATTTATTTATTTTTGATTGGTGCTTTCTTTTTTGTATGATTCCCCCCGCCCACTCATACACTTGTTCTATTGATCCATTATAGTTGTAAACATTGATGGAATTTGTTGTTACACATTTGTATATTTGCACAACATAACAATATAATTTGGCCAATATCACTCTCTAGCACTCCCTTCACCCCTCCCTTCCTCCAACTCCTGGTCCCTTTCCTCTATTATACTGATTTTTATTTTCTAATTGACAAATGCTATCAAGTAAATGTTTCCATAATCAGGTATGACATTTCTGGAAAATCTTAAAATAAGTATATATATACATTTGGGGTACAAAGAGAGAAAACCCAAGGGAAATAGAACTTCTGCACTTGTCAGGAAATATTTTGGTCTTGGAGGATGGGCAGGAGATGAGCAAGGGGTAACTTTTCAGAAGTAGCCACTGCCAAGGCCCTGGGGACCTTTTGGGGTCATATGTAAGATGAGTTGGGGCTGTGTTAAATGCTCCTGGGGTACATGGAGTGATATAAAGGGTGGTAGATAATGCCCTCAAAATGTTTTTTGATGTTTACAGGCAGATGATAATACTCAGATGTCACTAAACATAAAGACTGTGGAGAGATGATCTTGTCCCACTCCCTTGTACAGGAGGGAATGAGCCCACCATGGTCAGGAACCTGCCAGGACCACAGAGCAGAGGAGGAGCTGGGATGCTGTGAGTACAACCCACATCCCCAGATTCTGTTCACAAGGATTTTTTCCTTTGAGAGTAGAATACTGTCTTCCACCCCAAAGTATCTGGAGACTCAAGAGTGTCAGGAAAGAGACACACTGCATCTTGTGTTTCATACAGAATTGTCAGGTGTGGGCCCAAAGGCAGAGAGGCTGAGGGCTTTGATGGCTGATGGTCATGGAGGATGATCTCCCAGAACACACATCCCAGCTCCCCCCCCCAACCTCACTCCTGCATGTCACTCTCATGCTGGGTCCTTCTATAATCACCCCCTAGCAGAGGACGCTGAAGAGGAGAAGTACCCAGGTAATGGCATCACGACTCCTCTGTTTTTCTTGGTAGGAAGGTCAAGGCCCAACAATGACCTCAAAGCTGCTGAAGCAGGTTATTAGTCGGTCACACACACTGATGGAAGGGATTCCACACAATGACTTTCCTCCTCTTCCTCCTTCCCTGTCCATTCTTCATTTATTCTGCAGTCATTTGTTTTCTCATTGACATTCCTGAAGTATTTTGTCTGATTCCCCAAATCCCCTCATCCCTTCTCATCTCCTGTTCCTTCATGTTTTCTCCCTCACCTCTGCCCCTCCTTCTTACCTCTTTTTCTCACCATCCCATCCACCACTCTCCTCCTGATAGTCTCATATTCAATTTCCACTGCTCTACTCCACACCATTCTACCTCCCGCTTTCAGATTTTTTTTTCTTTGCATCCATCTCAGTCCATCCTTCAATCTCTGGTCTCTGAGAAGAAATCACAATGAGGCCAAGCCCCAGGTGCAGCCAGAGGACGGGCACAGGGACGACACAGCAGAGAGCCAGAAGAATCATCCAGAGAGTCAGTGATCCTCCCGGGGAGACTGGAGAGAAGACAGGAATCAGGAACAATGGGCTAAAGTTTGGCTTAACATCAAGATGAGGAAATGTTCTGAGTTAGAGCTGTACTGATGTATTAATAAAAAAAGTTAGAAGCATCACCAAAAGTTGAATGATTAGAAATGGGATAATGAAAAAAGAAGGACAGGCAAGGAGGCAGGGAAGATGTGGTTTATACTTGTTAAACATATTTGGGAAATGAAAGGGAATTATAATTCAAGCACAAATAAGAAAATGTATTTAATGACAAGTTTCACTTGTATGCCTTAAATCAAATATTCAGGTTAGTCCATGAAAGAAAGAAAGAGAGAAAAAGATGAAGGAGAGAAAAAGAGGTGGGAAGGAAGGATGTGTGGAAGAAAGGAAGACACACAGCACACAGATAGACATCACTATCACCCCCAGGGACATTTAATGATATGTAAAATTTCTGAGCAAGGAGGTTGGAAAGGGAAGGTTGCCTTGGGTGTTTCACATTGAATAGGCCAAGGACCTGGCTGGGATGTAAATATTCTTTCAAAGGCTTTCCCATATGTGTGAGGAAGGTGACCTATCAAATAGATAAAAATACATGACAAGGGGTGGAGATGGGTCATTATTTTTTTATCTTAATATGGATCATGTGTACATTAATGTAATTTCTATTCTGTGGAGTTTTTCCTTATCTACACCGTTCCTGTCCCCTAAACATCCATGAGATTCTTATGTGACAGTGGAGAAAGGAACTGATCTTCTTGGAGTGAAAGGCTAAATTGGGTGAGATTATCCCTGGTCCTGGGCCTGTGGTTTTTAAAGAAAACTTTCTGCACTCTGGTCTGAAGGGAATCTCATATACCCACCAGAAGGAAACTTTACAGTGACATTTTTAGATACTTTAGCTGTGATGAACCAAATGGAATTTTCCAATTTACCATGTCCCCTTCCATTTCCAATATCCTTTGGGACATTGATCCCAGACATACAGGGCTTCTGGGGCTTAAACTCCACCCAGAAAGTGGGCATAGTAAAAAATAAGGTAGCCACGTGCCCAGGTACCTTGCTTGGCAGTATCTAACTTTATAGCCCTCACACTTGCTTTTCTTTATAGCAGTGTCACTGTGTGATACACTATGTGTGGTGTCTAAATAAATCTTGCTGAATTTTACAGCCTGTGAGTTTCACGAGTCAAGGGACTTTTGTCTATTCTGTCCACCAATTTCTTCAAAGACAGTCTGAATTATAGAAGTAATTCAACAGGTACTTATTGAATGGGTAAATGAATGAATTATGCAGGGTCTCCTTGTAGGACAAACACATAACACTAATCTTCAGGCATTAAGAGATAGGGAAAATGGTTATGGACCATTTTTAATTGATTGTTGCCTTCGTGGCAAAGTTTCCTGTCCAGAGAAGGCAGGAAAGGAGGAATCCTGTCACTTCTCAGGTCAGCCACTGCCTTCTCACAAATACTCGCCTCAGAGCACCCTGCACATCAGGGTTTCTGAGGCTGTAGATGAGTGGGTTCAGCATGGGGTTGATGACAGTGTTGAAAATACCAACCCCTTTATCCTTGTCTGAAGCCTCCTCTGAACCCAGGCGCATGTAGTTGAAGATGCCTGTCCCATAAAAAAGGCAAACCACGGTGAGGTGGGAGCCGCATGTGGAGAAGGCCTTCTTCCTGCCCTCAGCTGAGCGGATTCGCAGGACTGCAGCTGCCACGTGGATATAGGAGCTGATGATGAGAACCACAGGGGTTCCTGCCATTATGAAACCCACAGCGAAGAGCAGCAGCTCGTTGAGCTGGGTGCTGGAACAGGAGAGCTGGAAGAGTTGGGGGAGGTCACAGTAGAAGTGATTCACTTCTTTGGGTCCACAAAAGTTGAGGGTAGTTAAGGCCACAGTATGGGTCAGTGCATTGGTGAAGGCACAAGCCCAGGACGCAGCCACCAGTATCCTCTGGACTGTCTGGCTCATGCGGGTGCTGTAGGTGAGGGGCCGGCAGATGGCCAGGAATCGGTCATAGGCCATGGCAGTCAACAGGAAGCAGTCCATTCCAGCCAACAGATGGAAGAAGAAGAGCTGTGTGAGGCAGGCATCATAGGAAATTGTACGCTTGTGGGACACAAGACGATCCAACATGGGAGGAACAGTGACAGAGATGCACCCAATGTCCAGCGCTGATAGGTTCCCCAGGAAGAAGTACATGGGGGTGTGGAGTTTGGGTTCCACCAAGATGGCTGCCAGGATGCTGAGGTTGCCCCCCACTGTGACCAGGTAGGCAAAGAAGAAGAGCACAAACAGCATGGACTGTAGCTTTTCTGTTTCCACCAGGCCCAGTAGAATGAACTCGGTGACAGCTGTCCTATTGATCCCAGCTTCTGGATCCATGTGTTGCTGTAGTGAGATGTCCTAGGAGGGGGTATTCATTTATACAACATAAATGTTCTAAATCACTTACTTGCAAAGTCCCATGGGAATGTTTCTACCTGTCTACGTGAATATTTTCCCACCCCCAACCACACCTTACTGGTCGACCTCCCCTATCCCCTCAACACCTTCACTTTGCTCTTGTTAGAGATGCCTAGTGCTGCCCCCACTTCCTACCTCCCATAGTCTCCTAGCTGAAAGGGTCAGAATACTTGGCAAAACATATTAAAAGCAGACTTCCACTTTAAATGTAATAAGGTTTAGTTGAATTTCCCTACCTTTTTTTTTTCCTCTGAGGGATCAGCTCAAACTAATAAGCAGATTTTTGCAATAGAAAAATTAATATTTTCAGAGAAACTAGAAAACATTTAAAAACATAATCTAGGTTTAAAAATTTCTCTAAAGAATGAAGTCAAGGTATAGCAGGAATCAGATGACACCCATGATTGTGATTGTCAGACTCACCAAGTATGTTTTTCCACAGTGAGGGGCCCTACTCTGAATTGTATGTTCAAAATCTCTAGTTCAATGAATTGCTAGTGTTCTTGTTGTTACTTAAGCCCTTACGTTGTCTTTGGATTGCAGCTTGACTTAAGGTTATTTATTCTGTTAATATGGCCTCTCCAAAATCAAAGCAGTAAGCATACCCCAAATGTTGATTGCTTCTTGGTGTGATTAGAATTTTATATTGCATATCGTCTTGTTTTCTACTTGTTCTGCACTCAGCTAGGCATGGTAGATTGACCAATGAGACATCAGTTTAAGGAGATATCCTCCAGTTAAGCAGGCATGTACACAGATAGCCATGTTGAATTGTCTTTTACATACATTAAACTCTGGATCAAAAATATCATTGTCTCTATTGCCCTTGGAATAAGCAAAGCCAGAGCTTAGTTAAAAGTAATGTCATTAAACAGAAGCTTCAGAGAAAAAAGGAAAATAAAGGTGTGTGTGGGGGGTTGCATCTCCTAAAAATCAAAGGGAGATCAGGATAGGAAAGGCAATAGGGGTGGGAGGCAGAAAGGGAGGAAGTGCTGGGTAGGGATATTGGCCAAATTATATCGTTATATTATATGTAGGTACAAATCCCATCGTTATGTACAACTATCATGCACCAATAACAACATGAGGAAAAGAATGTAATGTCATTCCCTTGCACAAAATAGAGCAAAACCAGAGGCTAGAAAGTTGCCGGAGTCTGGCAACTCACAGAAGGGAATGGGTGATCATTGAGGCAGTGCAATTCAAGGCAGGAGTGGTTCCAGAGAGATCGCAGAAATCAGAGATGCTGTAATGACTGATATGACTGTCTGGGGATATGATCTCCAAAAAAGTTTTTAAAAGCTCTTGGTCATAAAAAAAGGAAAAACAACACACAGGATGGTGGCATGGACTTTGCTGGTCTTGGATCTGAGATGCATAGGAAGCAGGACTGAAGGAGAAGCCCTTGGGGGAGACCGACTGTACAGTCTTCAGGTGAGACCAGAAATACAAAAAGACTGCATGGTCAGCAGTTCCATGGCTGTCTATCAGCAGGGACTATAGAGAAATAAAGATAAGACCTACACAGAAGCAATCATGAATCAAGCGTTTTGTAGGAGTCTCAACCTTGGTTGTGTATTAGAATTATTAGTCCTGATATCTGGACTCTACCTCCAGGGTGCTTAAATCAGAACCACTAAAGGTGAGATCTGGGCATTAGTATTTTTCAAAGCTCCCTCCTGATGGCTGTTGTCTCAGAAATTCCACTCAATGAGCAATTCCAATCAGCAGCTCTTTCCATTTTCTTAAATTTAAGACATAGTCCTGTCTCATTTTACTTTGATAGTCCTTAAGAAGAGACAATAGTTTAAAAGCTGACATGCAGAAAAGTTACAGAAATTTGAAATGTCTTAAAAACTTCTCTAAAGAATGAAGTCAAGTGAAAGTAGAGCAGGAATCAGAAGACACCAATGATTGTGATTGTCAAATTGTTTGGTGGGTCTGACAAAGGTTTGGTGACCAACATTTCCAGCTATGATTCCTAACCCTCTGTTAGATGTGATTTCCAGTCCCCATGGTAATTGGATTTTTGGGGGGTGCTTTAAGAAGAAAATACTGATGTCCAAGCTTTTCACCAGGAATTCTGATCTAATTAGTTTAATTGATGGCAATGCATCAGTGAAGTCACAAGCCCAGGATGCAGCCACCAATATCCTCTGGGCTGTCTGGCTTATGCAGAGGCTGTTGGTGAGGGGCCAGAAGGTGGCTGGGGCCACAAGCTCTTTTAGGTTATACAGACCTTCTGTAAAGGACCCTCCACTTGCCCTGAAAGTGCCCATGAGGATAGGGATGGCACCAACATCACATCATGGGGTGGCCTGAGGATTTTTCGAGTCACTTTATTAAAGTCATAGCATGGAGTATGAGTGTGTGTGTCTCAGGTGGCTCAAATGCCCAGCCAGGATGGAGAATCTCTGATATATTTGCAAGTTGAGAGGTGTGATTATGGCTTCTTGCTGCCATTTTCCTTGCTTCACCCTTATAGGGGATGGAAAGCCACCAGACCTTCTAGGTTATACAGACCTTCTGCAAAGAACCCTTCACCATACTTGCAGTGAACTATATAGATTGATCTCTATTTCAATTTCATCTCATTGCTCATCTTTTTTATAACAAGAGGTCAACTCCAATGTGAGACTACTTCAGTGACTAGTCTTTCCAGTGAGGTCTCCATCCTGTGTGTTCAAGACATGTGGTAGGGATACCTACCTGATTATCAACTGATGAAATTGGTAACTGATAAATGCTTTGCAAATGGACAAATCAGTGGATAATAACATTTTTTGTTAACAAACATTATATTAAAGTAGGTAACTGCTACCTATCTTCCCTCTTGGATTCCTTTTAAGCAGTTAATTATGACTCTGTGATTTCCACCTCCTTGCTCATGTTGCTTTTGCTGCCTGCAATGACCCTTCCTCAACTCTGCAAGCCAAAATATTTCAAGACTAGTCTCAACGGCTTGGCTGCTGAATTCATCTTTCCTGGGAACTCCCCCACCTGTTTCCTAAACTCCAACTTCACACAATTTCTTGGAACTCATTTCTGTTTACCTTTTGGTGGAATCATTTCTCAGTTGTGCCCTCCTTCTCTGTGACTTGAGGACAGAACACAAGTCTAATGAACTCTTTCAATGGCAAGACTCATCACCACATTCTACGCATAGTAGGTACTCAATATGACTTAAATAAACAAATGGATGGTTCAAATGTCCATGTAATTCCAGCAAAAGAGAGTATCGGTATTAGCTGGGTCATCCTGGAGGACTTTCTGAACTCATTGGAATTAGTCTAAACTTTCATGGATTAGTGCGAATTAAGGGAGGTGATGAGTGAGGGTGGGGTGCAAGGTGGTGGCAGGGCTGCCACTGTGTTGATGAGACAAGCAGGTCCCGTAGCAATTCACAGGACACATGATCTTACCCCAAATAAGGCTCCTATTATTAGGAAGGGTCCATCTTACAGACAGATGAGTCAGAGCCAGACAGAAGAGCCCCGAGACAGCTGCTGCCAATCCTCAGATGGCCTGACATTTGCTTGCTTAGTCCATGTGGGATTCTGACCCTCCGAGTTATCCAGAGAGTCTGACAGGCTCACCTGTGGCCTGCTGAGGAACTCTCCTGCATGACCACACAGGGGGCTTCCCTCACTGAGCAGCAACAGTCCCTGCTCTGGAACTCCGCCAACCCTACTTGCTCCCAGTGGTGAAAAGCTTGCCCAGGACTTCAGTAGAGGGAAGCCTCTGGGCTTCCTGATGCAGGAGACCCTGGAGAATGAACTGGACTCTGCAAATCCCCTCATACTCTCTCCTAAAAGTAACAGAGTGCATGCTTCATCCAAGAGACAGGGTTCTGGGCAAAGAAGACCAGAAAAGGAGCCAGGATCTCTGGCCCATTATCCCAACTTTCCCCCTACATCATTTTTTTTTCCCCTTTTAGGGACATAATTGCGCCCTGGATAATATTAGGTTTGGGCTGATGGCCCCAGAGGCCCCTTCTCTGTTTTGTAAGAGCAGAGGAAGGACTTGTGAGAATACTCACCTGGAACGGGAATAGAAGCCAGTTAGTTTTCTTCCAGAAAAGAATGCACCCAGAAAGCAAGTGAACGGCTATATGTCAGGAATATAACTGAGGGAAGAGCAAGCAGACATCGCCTCTGTTGCTACCCTCCAGGGTGTTCAGACATTAGCTCTCCCAGGGAAGAGGAGAAGGATGGAAAGCAAGAGACAACAAAGGGTAACATACAAGCCCCTCATACACATGGAAACATCTGGCACTTTCTGGAATTTAGGTTTTCTCTGGCTCTGGCTTCATGGGCAGGGAGTAGTGAGGGCAGGTAATGCAAGCTCTGCTTAATGGTGGGGTCACTGAGGCCTGGAGGCCTTGCCCATATCCTCACAGCCCCCCAGGGAGTCAGAGGTGTGACTGGGACTAGACATGGGTTTCCTAAAGGAGAGTCTTCTTTCCTAGCTGTTAGACCAGGGTCTAGAATGGAGACAAGTCAATATCAGAACTTCCTTGGATCTGGGGAGGAGGAGGAGGAAGCCCCAGAGAAAAGGCATGAGGAAAGGGAAGCCTCTTCAAACCCAGCTTCTTAATGACCCCTCGGGAATGTGGTGCTTTACCGCTTTCTCTCAGGGCCTTGTTAGTGGGGCCACTGGGACCATGACTTGGGGATCCTATAATGACTCTGGAAGAGGTGGCTCAGAGCTATCTCATGGTAGGACTCCTGGGAGGCTGTATACCAATATAATTCTCTAAGCCAGGCACTTAGAAATTGAGAGACCCCGTGAAGATCGCAGACAAATGAACTGAAGATGTGGGAAGGTGAAAGGGTGTTCCAGCAACACCTATTCCCACTAATAATTCCTTACCCAACACCCATTCTCTGAGAGAGTATTCTCTCTTCTACCAGGGAGATCTGGTGCAGTAGGGAAAATATTATAGACAGATAGGCTCTTTGGGGGTCTTAGTAGTTTTATTTTGTGCAAACTGCTGAACCCTTTTGGGCCGCAGTTTCTTCATCCATGAAATTTGCATATCCTCTGCCATGGATCATGCTGTGAACCTTAAATAAAGTAAGATTCATTAGTCTTCTAGAAGGAATTTGACAATACATCGACCTATGCATTGATAATACGAGTGTCTGTTATGTACATAGTTATGTAACCAAGAACTTCACAGTCTGGAAGTCCCTTTCAGCCCTCACAATCTATGAAGTAGGTTGTAGCGGATACATCTGATGTCCTGACTGACATCTGCTTAGCCTGTCTTCTTATTTCAGCCATGACTGGAGTGGACAGTTCCCTGTAAGCTTCTGGTCATTGCAAGCCTACAGTGTGGCCTCTTCCCTGGGATCCTCTAATGCCCTGAATAATGGGGGAGTGTATTCCATCTCAGCACAGGTGGGGCTCAGAGATGCAGAGGCAGCTTGACAATGGGACTGGGAGAGAATGGATAAATGTTTACCTGCTTCTTCACACAATCCCAGGAGGCACTCTGTATGTGCTTGCACAATTAAGTCTCTGCTGTACATAGCAGGGATTGGGGTAGTGTGCCCCACAGTAAGGCACGGGTCTTCTTTCTCTGTCTTCCTGTCTTTGTAACTCAGTCTTATATCCTGGAACTATCTTTCAAATAAATAACCCCAGCCTTGCTCCCTGAGATGACTTACACACACACACACACACACACACACACACACACACACACCTTGACAATCTTGTGTTAAGCTCTGCTTTGGCAGGAAGCCAACTAAGGAAGCACTGGGAGTAGTCCTAAGAAGCATATTCTTGAGGTGGAATTCCAGAACATATTCACCATGGCTTGGGGTAGGTGGAGTTGATTACAGTATGTGATAGATCACATCATAATCACTAACTAACTGGTGGCAGGTAGGGGTGAAGAACAGGTGGAGGTGAAACACTGATATGTAAGTGTTTATTAGTATGTCTTAGCATACTAATGTTGTAAGAACCATAGCAATGCTCAAAACTGTGGAATATTAAGAATAGGGATGGAAGATCAGAAGAAACAATACTTAGCTCAGGTTAGCCAATTATCAACTCAGGGTATATAGTAAAAGCCAGAAACCTTCCAATGGAACATTTGGTGAGATATGACTCTTCTGCAGCTATAGGCACATAGTGCTGAAAATCAGGCTTTGGACTTAGTTATAGGATGGCATACATACAAGGGAGGCTGAGTGTATAGCTTGGGCAGATCTGCTATGCCCTGGGAGGGAAGATGCGAGACTCTGAGTATTGGGATGGGCATGTCTGAGTGAATAAGAAGAAAATTTTGCATCCTGACTCCCCTAAATCCACTTCCTGAAGTCAGAGCACCTTCCCCCTTGCTAGAGGAGAGAAGCTTATTTTTGCCTGAAGACCAGGCAAATGCCGCCTTTGAAGCAGATCTCTCATGAGGTTATTTTTGTTTTCCTCAAGAACTTCATCCACTTCCCTCAGTGCCTCCAAAATAATTAAGATAAGGTCTCATCGTTCTATGAGAAAGGAAATCACATTCAATAAATCAAGAGGAAATAATTTACTGTCTGCAAAGGGCCTCTGGGTGACAAACTGCTTACCCAGTAGGCACAGCTCTAGGGGTGAGGTCGTGTGTTGCAGTCCCTGTGCTTGCCCCAGGCCCGCCCCTCGATTGGTCACTGCAAGGACACCTGGCCAGAAATTGTATTGGTGGCTGCCTGTAATCTGCTTAGCTGCTGCCTGAGTATATATACATGGTTACTGCACAATAAAATCAGACCTGCTTCCTGCTTGGTCTCTGGAGGTCTTGAATAACGACTCTGCAGCCACACTCTTCTATACCCTGTTCCATGGACCTCCTTGCTGGACGAGAGAGAGCCCATGCAGTTAGAGACCTTGAGATGGAGATATTATCTGGATTAGCCAGGTGGTGCCTAAATTTCATCACATGTGTTCTTAGAAGAGAGAAGCAGTGGGTATTTGACCACAGATGAGGAGAAGGCAATGTGTTGATAGAAGTGGGAATTGGAGTGATGTGGCCACAAGTCAAGGAATGATAGCAGCCACTAGAAGCTGGAGGAGCCAGGAAATAGATTCTCCTTGAAGCCTCCAGGAGCCAGCCTTGCTAACACTCTAAATGAATTTTATAGGAGTCACTTCAGACTTTTGGCTTCCAGAACCATGAAAGAATAAGTTTTGGTTGTTTTAAGCTATTAAATTTGTGATGATTTGTTATAGCAGCAGTAAGGAGCTGATTCACTGACTGATACATCCTGCCCTAAGTTACACTTTTTTTGCAGAGGAACAACTATAAGAGTGGCTCATGAGGACCAAGGGATGGGGTTGAATGTAGAGATACATAAGGAGAATTAATTGACATAGGAACATGTTTTCATGGCTCAGGATTTAACCTCCTGGTAAGAATGCCAGGAAATGGTCCTAATAAACTGCTGAGATGTTTCCTTGAAGCTTGGAAAGATGATGGTGGAGAAGTCAGCACAGCTTTTGAAGAAGACTGAGGAAGGAGTCAGAAGGCTCAGAGGAGTACTAGAGATCTTACATAGGATCAGAGGAACCATTGCCTGATTAAGTTAGCTGGGAAGGTCTGGAAAAACATTCTATTTACTGAAAAAAATAAGAAATTTTCTGGTGAGGGGAAAAAGACTCTGACAAACAGTGTTAGCTATCTTATAGTTTAATTTTCATTTATCACTTGACTGGGATTTTGAGCATCTTTTGCATACTTACTGGCTGTTTCTATATCTTCTTTGCTAAAGTGTCTTTAAATGTCTTTTGTTTCATTTTTACTGAATTTTTGTCTTCCCCTTATAACTGTGAGAGGATCAGAGTTTCCATCTAGTATCATTCACCTGAAGAATTCCTATAGAATTTGCAGTTCTTTTAGCAATAAATGATAAATTATCTTAGCTTTCTTTGATCTGGAAATGCCTTTATTTTTGTCTTCAATCTTAAAGGACACTGTCCCTGGGTATATAATTATATTCAACAGTATTGTTTTTTTTTTTAAATTTTGGTACCAGGGATTGAACCCAAGGGTGCTTTACCACTAAGCCATATACTCAGCCCTTTTTATTTATTTATTTAATTATTTAGATTTTGAGGCAAATTATTGTAGAGTTGCTTAGGGCCTTGCTAAGTTGCTGAGGCTGGGTTTGATCCTTCTGCTTCAGCAGAAATTACAGGTGTGTGTCACCATGCCCACCAGTATTTTAAAAAAAACATTTTGAAGGACAAGGACAGCTGGTCTGTAATCTGATTAGCTACTACCTGAGTATGTACTGCCTTTCCTCTGTTCCATGATTTCTCATGAGCAAGTGAGCTGTGAATTAGCTCGTTGTACCCTAGTATGTAATATGTCTTTATTACTTAGATTTTTCAACACTTTTCTCTTTATGTTAGGATTTCAACAATTTGACTATGATGTGGCTTAGTGTGAACTTCTTTGTTTTGATTTTTTTGTTCATTTGTTTGCTTTTGCAGCACTGGGGATTGAAGCCAGGGCCTTGCACCTGCTAGGCAAGAGCTCTAGTACTGTGTTATAGCTTCAATCTTAATTAGCACTTCTTTGTGTTTATTCTGTTTTGTATTTGTTTAGTTTCTCATAACATGCATATCTTTCCTCAAATTTGGAAAATTGTTGGCCATTATTTTCCCAAATAATTTTTTCTGCCTCATTTTCTCTCTCCTCTCCTGGTATTCTAATTCCTCATGTGCTGGACTTTAAAAATATTATCTTATTTGTCCTTTAAAAAAACTTTATTTCTCTTTGTGCTTCACCTTGGATAATTTTTTATTGATCTTCCAGTTGGCCTATTCTTTCTTCTGTCATATCCATTTGACTGCTAAATATGTTCATTAAGATTTTATTTAGGAAAGTATGTTTTTAGTTTTAGAATTTCCATTTTATTATCTCTATTTCTACACTAAGATTTGCATTAATTGAAAACATGGCTTTTTAATAACACGGGGTTTTAGGGTAGTTATAATAACTGCTTTAAATATTTGTTAGTTTCAACTTCTGATTCATTTCAGAGTTGGACTTGGTATATTTCTTTTTCTAGAGAATGTGTTCCATTTTCTTGATTCTTCATATGTTAGGAAATTTGGGGTTGTATTCTGGACACTGTGAATATTAAGTTATGGAGATTCTAAATTTGGCTTTTTATGACTGTATATGTCAGCAGTTAATTCTCTTGGCTGGGCTTGACTACAGACTCACTTCTTGGGTGGCAGTTCTGGTTTTAGTTCAAATATTTTTTCTTTGGCTAAATAGATCATGTACATTATATATGTGATCAAGCTTGCATTTTACTGTGATGAGACAGTTACTACCAACTGAAAAATTAGAACACACAGAAAATAATACTTAGATACATCAAATATTTGACATTTAGACACATGTAAAAGTACTAGAAAAATATCACTGACACATATTTATACACAGCATTTCAATGGAAAAGTCTTTTTTTTTTCCTAAGCATGAACTGGAACAAATAAGGTGAAGTTCACAGAAATGTGAAACTTAACTTGGGCAGTAGATGCTCTAAACAAATTAAATATAAATGGGGAATTGGGGACTATATTTGCAACATATATGGTTAAGAGTTACTATCTTAAAACCTGAAGAGTTTCTACCAATCATTATAAGCATTACACAACATATACATATGTGAAAACATTTACTTCACTATGTACAGTTAAAATAAATTTAATTGAGATAAAAATTCAAAATTTAAAAAAGTAAACTAGCCCAAAGTGGGGGAGGGAGCTTCAGGCAATTTGCAAAGAAGAAAAATACAGATATCAGAGACATATATAAAAATACATCTAACCACACTTAAAAACAAAGAAATTCAAATCAAAATTATCTGATATTTTATCTAATTTCCAAAGATAAAAGATATAACACCCATAGAGTCAGAGATGTAAACTAATAGGCATTCTCATACATTTCCACCCAAGATGTAAAATGGTGTGTATTTTTTTGGCAAAAGAGAGCCAGAATACTTACCCAATTTTTATTTTGCATTGTATTTCCTTTATCATATATGTCATCTGTTCTTTTCAGTTGAATGGAGATAATTTCAGATGTATAGAAAAGTACATAAGTATTGATTTCTGTATTTTTAGCAATTGCAAAAATAGGATGTAAATTTAGTTGCATGGATGGAGTTTCATTAAATATATTAGCTTATGTATAAAATGGAATATTAATCAGCTTTTAATATGGATAAGACAGATTTGTAGGTTTATGTAAAGAATTATACTATGAAATGGAAGAGGTAAAAGTAAATTGCAAAACACTATGATGTTTGGAAAACATACATGTGTGTCATATCCATTTAACTGCTAAATAAGTTCATTAAGTTTTTATTTAGGAAAGTGTGTGTGTGTGTGTGTGTGCGTATCTGGTGTATGATGGTGCATGTGTGTGTTCTGGAAATATAACAACAAATTCTTAACAGTAGTTACTTTTTTGTTGTGGCTATGTATAGGAAGGTGGCTATGACATTCTGTAAAGTGTGAGTTTTTCCAACATGTTGTATTTCATATTCCATGAAAAATTTAAGTCTTGAGATATTTTTACTGTGGAATTTAAAAAAAAAGAGGAGAAAACAATTCCAAAGGAAAAGAAATCTCTTGAGTGGTTAAAGAAACCCTATGATCCTGGAAGGTGAATGGAGAGCTGGAATTTTCTTTGTGATGCTGAACCCAGTTACTCTGCTTGGCTCTAGTGATGATGGTGGAGAGAGTCATCCCTTGAGGCCTGAGATGAATGGCCCGATGAAAAAAATGCTAGAGGCACGAGGCTCTTGCAGGCAGAGAAGACATTCTCTTTCCTTGCAAGGCCAAATACTGGTGGGCAGACGTGATGGTGGAAGACAGGGCAACTCTCAGCGTTAACAGATTGAGACAGCCCTTCTGTTCACTCAGGATAGTGCAACCAGAGGACACCAGTGAACCAGAGAACCTTGATGATTACCTCGTGCCTTCTGCCAGGTACAGGCCCAGAGAAGGGAAAGAACTTATTCGGGTCACAGATGTTGTGGATGGTAGAGGTGATGACCTGGGAACCGTGTCATGTCACAGTTCTGGCCCAACACTTTTCTTGACCCTTGAAGGAAGCTCACACTTTTGTATCCTTCAAGTTTATCTGATGACTCAGAGAATCAGGAAAGACCCGTGTTTTCCCTGTTCTTTGACACTGTTGGCAGGCAAAAATTGTAATTTGGGCAGTTGGTTGCAAACCTTGATGATATTAAAGATCTAAGTTGGTTAAAAATATCCAGGTCAAAATACTCTTTTCTCATCTTATAATCCTTCCTGACTTTCTGAAAGCATCTTAATCTAGAGAAGTGGAGAATGAGCTCCTGTGCATTTTTTAGCACATTCAGCAAATCTGAAAATGTTATTTTGTTTGTAGTAAAAATATGGTCTACAATGATGGTTTCAGGACTGCCAGAACTGGTTATTGTTAGATAACACAGTATGGGAAACCCACATCTTCCATCCATTTTCTCTCTCCTCTGATCTTTTAACAGTCTTAAGTCATCTTTTCCAGTTCCCCAATTCTTGCTCAATCCCCCACCATCTCTGGTACTTCATTTGGTCCTCTCCAATACTTCCTTCTTTCTTCTCAGCCTCCTTTGCTTGCAATTCTATCCTGTTTCCTCCCTATTCCTCATTTTAATTTTTACTTTATTACAAACTTTCCATCTCCAATCTTGTATTTCTTCTCTCTTCCGTATCTCTTGCCTTCTTCTCTTTTTAATCCTGCAAATCCCTTCACCCATATCCAATCTCATGGAGAAACCAAATCATAGGTGCAGGTCAAAGAAAAGATTTCAAGAAGTGAATAAAGAAATATCAATAGCACCAGAGAGTTGCCAGGAAGGGGCCATCAGTACTGAAAAGGATGCTGGACGGAAGATAGAGCTAAATAGTGGCTGGACTAATGTCTGGAAAACAGGAAGCAGGATGAGCCAATGTTCCAGGTCAGAGCCATACTCCCCTACAGACAATGGGAAATTTAGAGAAAGTAGTCATCATGTGACTTGCATTTATAGTTATAGATTGTCTCAGCTGTGAGGGTTGGCGAATAAAAGTGAGAATTTAGGGGGGAAATTTCATAATGAGTAATCTGGGATTGCTGAAATATTTTAAAAATGTTTAGATAGTAAATTCTTTTCAAAAGACTTGACGTGTACGGGGAAGGATGGATGCGGGAAATCCATTTCTGTATCATAAGACATATCATACATATGAAGTTTGGCATTTGGAAATATGTCTGTGAGCTGTACCAAGCTTCATATTACTTAGAGTTTATTAGAGACTATGTAGCTGCATAGCTTTCCTTTTGCCTCTCTGTGTCTCATGAGATCTTTGTATCACAGGAAAAACTACTTGTTTTCTGTTTTGTTTTACTTTATCGGGTTATATTTCATAAACAGCACAGCCATATCTGAACTTGAGGGAAAATATGATCTCTTGGCAGGGTTGGGCAAGGGTGGGAGTTCTGAAATGCTTTTGGAACCCAAACTATAATGAGTCTATGTCCTTCCACTTAGGATATGAATCTATAAGCATTTGCATGTTCTTACATTTCACCTTTACTCAGTAAAGGGAAGCCACAGTAACTGAAGTTATAATTTGTTGAAGGGACTGGCCTGATGGAATCTATAAACCCATTGTCTATAACTGGGTAGGGCTTCTTTGGGAAATGATAATTATCCCTTACAAAAAGTCCTCAAGTTCAGGGAGATAGAAGTTGTTCTGTACTATTTGGGCTAGTTCTTGGCTCTAGGGGATTTTTTTCTTTAGTCAAAAAAAAAAAAAAAACCACAGGGAGAAGAGACACTTAAGACTTCCTTAAACCAGTGACCACCTCCCCAGGACCACCCTCCAGAGGGCAGCCTGCACATCAGGGTTCCTGAGGCTGTAGATTATTGGGTTTAGCATGGGGTTGATGACAGTATTAAAAATTCCAACAGCTTTATCCTTATCTGAAAGTTTGGCTGAACCTAGTCTCATGTAGTTAAAAATACCAGAACCATAGAATATGGCAACCACAGTGAGGTGGGAGCTGCATGTGGAGAAGGCCTTCTTCCTGCCCTCAGCTGAGTGGATTCGCAGGACTGCAGCTGCCACATGGATATAGGAGGTGACAATGAGAACCACAGGGGTTCCTGCCATTATGAAACCCACAGCGAAGAGCAGCAGCTCGTTGAGCTGGGTGCTGGAACAGGAGAGCTGGAAGAGTTGGGGGAGGTCACAGTAGAAGTGATTGATCACATTGGGGCCACAGAAGTTGAGTGTGGATATGGCCACAGTATGGGTCAGTGCATTGGTGAAGGCACAAGCCCAGGACGCAGCCACCAGTATCCTCTGGACTGTCTGGCTCATGCGGGTGCTGTAGGTGAGGGGCTGGCAGATGGCCAGGAATCGGTCATAGGCCATAGCAGTCAACAGGAAGCAGTCCACCCCAACCAGCAGATGGAAGAAGAAAAGCTGTGTGAGGCAGGCTCCATATGGAATTGTACGCTTGTGGGACACAAGACGACCCAACATTGAGGGAATAGTGACAGTGATACACCCAATGTCCATCACGGATAGGTTCCCCAGGAAGAAGTACATGGGGGTGTGGAGTTTGGGTTCCACCAAGATGGCTGCCAGGATGCTGAGGTTGCCCCCCACTGTGACCACATAAGCAAGGAGGAAAAGTACAAAGATCACTGGCCATAGCTCTGGTGTCTCCACCAATCCCAGCAGGATGAATTCGGTAACTGCTGTTCCATTGGCCCCAGATTTCGGCTGCATGAGTTCCTGCAGGGAAACACCCAAAGAAGAAAAAAAAAAGAAGTCAGTCCTCTAAATTGGCTTATTTAACCAAAAATAAGCTTTCTGTATTCCCAGGCCTCTACTAAATTCCCTCTGTCCAAGAAAGGACTTTTCTATTCCCCAGGCCACACTGTATTTAACTCCTTCACTACATCTACTTCAATACCTTTACTTCTTGTGAGGTACCAGGACAGATGACATTACCACACCACTCTGGAATTCCTTCCCTCCACTAGCTTAAATAATCTATTTGTAGGATTAGGAGGCATTAAAACCCTTGAGAAAAATAAATAAGCAAGAAGTATACTTCTGGTCTGAATACATAAGAGTAAATCTAGCACTTTCTCTTCTCAGATCTCATCCTTTACCAAACCAAGCAGGAGAATCAACATATAGATTCTGTCTTCAAAGAAACAATTAAATATCTAAAACTCCAATCCATAAAACAGAATGGAAGGATTTGAGAACAGTGGAGATCAAATAGGAGAGTGGTAAGAAGTGGAGAGAGGGAATCCATGGCCGTCAAGAGCTAGATGAGTATAATTCTGTGAATAAAAGGGGGCAGTCAAAAGGACCAATACTGAAAGAACTTGTTTGCAATAACAAGAGTAGGGTACAAAGTTTTGCATCATTTTTTTTTAGAGTTGCATTCAAGAAGCAGAGGAAGGGCTAAATGAAGAATCAAATACACAGACAAGTTGTAATCTAATACACAGACTACAGATAAGGCATAAGATTAAAAGTGAGAGAGGAAAATATACCATAACAGCTCCAAATTACGTGTCAACATTGATCATAGACTGATAAAGGCTAAAATAAATTCTCTCCAACTTGAAATCACAAAGTGAGTTTCTGCTAGGCCAAAAACAATTCTTAGACTCTCCTGACACAAGTAGATTACAAATATTTAGTTTAGCAATAACTCACTTCAGTCAAGGATTCAAAACCAAGAAACCACAGGATGGATACAAGGATTCTACAAGAAAAAGAAAAGAAAGAAGAAAAATAATAAAAGGTAGAATTCAGCCCATGGGAGGATCTTGCCATGGAATGGATGAAAATTGGGATCAAACATTTCAATCTATCCAAAAAATCTCAAGGAATAATTTTCCTTTATAAAACAAGAAGACAGAATAAAAATATAAGAGCTGAGGGAAGAGGTAATAAAAAGAACCTAAAATATGAGCTTGAAGAAGACAAGAAAAATGTTAAAGAAAATTTATAATAACCACAGGAAGAAAAGCAAAATTAGAAACAGCACAATGAAAAAAATTCAAATAGACTCAGGAACAGCATTTTATAAAAAGACAAATGAAATGAAAATAGAGGGAAAATTATAAACACAGGGCTAGACAAAGGATATTCAGTAGTTGTAAATTTGGAGTCACTAAACAAGGAAAGATAATGGAAAAGACCAACAATTTAAAGGCAAATTTCAATGAGAAAACATTTCAGAAATAAGAGTGTATTTGAATCTACAAATTGAAGGGGCAGAATTTATATTGAATGTTCTAGGAAAAATTTATATTGAATGCCAGTATTGTTATATGCCATTATGTTATTACTGATGATTAAAAAACAAAAAATAACAACGAAAAACAAAAACAAAGAATAGATAACTAGGAAGAGACAAAAACAAACACACACAAAAACAAAATCAAAACAGTCAAAATAAAAAACCCACAAACAAAGACCTCAGATCAATTCTAAAGGAAAAAAAATTAAGATCATCTCTCTTTGCTCCAAAATAGCAGTCAAAACAAAATCTAATGGAAAATTGCTAACAATGCATTTTTCCCAAAAAGGTGATAAAAATATTACAACTATTTAGATTATCACTTATCATTCAAATATAAAATTAATTTTGTGATGCAAGAACTCCAGGACTAATTGTGAACATTAGGAATTTTTTTGACTTTATTCTTTTTTAAAATTTGTTCTTTTCTAGTTATACTTGACAGTAGAGTACATTTTTACATATTTGTACAAACATGGACTATATATTATCCTAATTAGGATCCCAGTCTTGTTGAAAAAGGCAGACATTAGAGTTTTCAAGCAGAGTTTAGAAAAAACAAACTTTGGTCAACAGAGAAAAATGAAAAATCTACAGTATATGAACTGGTGGTTAGTTTTAAATTTCATTAACTAAGGGACAAAGATAAAGTTATAATGGTAACCCTAAAACAAATCTTCCAAATTATGGGAAGAAACATTGCTGTAAAACAAAGACTTAACAGTGAAAGGATTTTTAAAAACACTATAAAAGCAAATAGGCTGACATGAAAAAATAGAACAGAATTAGGATCACACATACTTAAACAGGAAAGCTGAGCTGAGTACAGTGGCACATACCTGTAATCCCAGCGACTTGGGAGGCTGAGGCAGGAGAATTGCAAGTTCTAAACCAGCCTCAGTGACTTAGTGTCGTCCTGTCTCAAAAATAAAAAATAAAAAGGACTTTGATGTTGCTCAGTGGTTAAGCATCCCTGTGTTCAATTCCTGGTACCAAGCCCCCCAAACTCAATAAAGATGAATGGGCTAAAGTCATCTAGTGAAATAAGTGGGTTTCAGATTGTATCTAAAAACATCCAACTTTAAGCTGATGCCAAAGTATCTTGCCAAAGCAAAGTTAACTTAAAAAGTTGAAGGTAAAGGAATACCAGTTGATTGCAGTGAAAAATAAAGCAAGGATCATGATCTTAACGAGATCATTTTGAATTGGAAAGGAGGCCATAAGTGGAAAAACAGAAGAGTACTTTGTAATAATAAATAATAAAAAGATATAATAGCTATGAAAATGAATGCTGCAAATGTGTAGCATTGATACATAACGAAGTTCAAGGAGAAATAGCCAGAAACAAGATAACAGTGAGTGTATTTCAGTGATCTACAGTCCATAGAGAGTTAAGTTGACAGAATAAATTGAGACAATCAAGAAACCTCAGTATGAGATGCAGCTCAGTGGTAGTGTGCTTGCCTTGCATGCTTGAGGCCCTGGATTATGTTCTCAGCACTGTGGAATAAACAAACACTCCAAGAAAACACACAAAACCTTCAATATAATTATTCAAAAGGTGGGACTAATTGATATCTAATTCACATCAAGTGTTGTTTAAAATCTAATTCCTATAATAAATCGTTTCAAATATTCATAGTGTTTCTGCTTCTTGGATTGATCACTGAATTGATATAAACATAATAAAAAGGCAAAGAACTTGGAAAAATATTTGCAAATGACAGCAGACACAGTGGCCAACTTCCCTAGTAGACAAAAAGCTACCTGTGTGTGTATGTGTGTGTGTGTGTGTGTGTGTGTGTGTGTGTGTGTGTACCAAAAAATCCATAGGAAGAAGGACAAAATACATTAACATTTCATAGATAAAATATATGAATATCTCTTAAAACAAGAAAATATGATTGAGTTTGCTTTTAACTAGAGGAATGCAAATTAAATTACAATAAAATTTTTCTCTTATCAGATTGGAAAAGACTAAAATCCTATGGTAATTTGTCTAAGAATGATTCTGTAGAGACTGGCCTTCTGCAGAAATTGTCTATAATTGAGTTGTTAACGTGGTTGATTCTGATTCAGGCTTCAGTAGAGCTCACGCTACAGGTTCCACCATATCCTAGAGCTGCAGCTGCCAAGCTTGGACCTCAGCCCCCTGATTATTCGGGGGTGGGGGGGTGGGGAGGGGGGAGCGGTGCTGGTATTTTTCCACTCACTCAGCCTATGAAAGTGAGGTGGCATCCCAGACTGTGATGGGCATGGAGGACCTGAGTTCCTGATACCATTTCTATTTCTATAAGTTTTCTCCCTATAAATGCTGCCCCAGTATGTTATCCATCTACTCTTTCTGATTTGTTTGACAAGATGTGGGAAAACAGACCCTCTCATTAGTGATCAATAGAATAAAAATGGATATAAATTCAAAAGAAAAAGGGCAATATGAAAATATCCTTTAAAATTATAAACATTTACCTTTTACCTATTTTTCTTTTATCTATTGGAATTTATTCAATAGTTATATGGTCACATGTAAAAGGTGACATATTGTGAGGTTATTTGTTGCAACTTTATTTGTTCTTTCTCTTTTGCTCTTTGGCTCGAGATGAGCTGAGTAATTTTGCTCTACTGTGCTTTCTTACCGTGTTGTGCTGCTTTGCCACTGACCAAAGAAATAGGGCCAACTGATCATCAACTGGAACCTCAAAAAATGTGAACCAAAATTGATTTTTTCTCTTTATAAGTTGATTAACTCAGAGATTTTGTTATAGTGATATAAAATTAACTAACACACACCTATTCACAAAAGAAGATATACAAATGCCCAATAGATATATGAAAAATGTTTGTTATCAGTAACAATCAGGGAAATGCAAATTAAAACCACACTGAGATATTGCTTCACATGGGTTAGAATCATTATTATAAAAAAAGAATAAAGATACTAAATATTGATGAGGTTGTAACAAAAAGCTAACTCAGTACACTGTTAATGGAAATATAAATTAGGACAGCTATTATGAAAATGAATACGGTTTCAACCCCTCCAAATATCATATTATCTAACAATCTTATTTGACCTATTAAAATCAGTAATGTTGAAGAGATATCTGCACTCCCATGTTCAATGACGCATTATTCATAAAAGCTAAGATATTGAAGCAACTTAGGTGTCCATCACCAAATAAATGGAAAGAGGAAGTGCATATAATGTAATACTATTCAGCCTTAAAAAGCAGAAAATTCTGTCATTTGTGGCAGCATGGATGAATCTAGAGGACATTATGCCAAGTGAAATAATCCAGGCACAGAGAGAAAAGTTCTTTGGGTTATCATTTCACTTGTAATCCAAAAAACATTGAACTTGCAGAAGTAGAGAGTAGGATGATGGTTACTAGAAGCTGGGGGATGGGGAAAGGGAAGATGCAGATCAGACAGTATGAAGTTTCAATTAGACAGGAGGAATAAGCTTCACTGATCTATTGCACAGAATGGGGATGGTGATAATTAACAATAATGCATTGTATATTTCAAAATTACTGAAAGAGTATAAAAAGCATATGAGATGATGAGTTTGCTAATTAGCTTGATTTAATTGTTTTAGAGTGTAAACAAGTAGCAAAACATCATATTATGCCCTATAAATATATATAATTGTCATTTGGCAATTAAAAGTAAAATAAAGAAATAATTATCCTAGTAGTAATCTTTATGCTCTTAAAGATAAGAAAAGGTCTTTTTTTTAATTAGTAGAATATTTGTATGCCATATAAACCTCATAGCACAGGGGAAGATTTAAGAATACAAATATTTTCATGTGGTTAGCATATATCTGACAATAAAATTTAAAAATCTTATGAAGAAAAAAAATCATTAGAAAACAATACTAGTCAGGATTATAGAAACAAAATGCTAAAAGTAACCACAGGAAATTTAAAAATCAGTATATTTAAAAGAATAATTGATCATTATTAAGTTATAGCCTTCATAACAAATATGTCAATATAATTATAAAATACATCAGCTCATTTGCCTGAAGACATGTGCTGCCACAGGTCAACACCCACTCTTCCTTTAAAAGAAAAAGTATTCCTGCTGTAGTTACCTAGGATCGGGTTATTATGGTATCCTTCCTAGTAATAACAAATTATCCCATGAATATCAGGAGCAGAGATGGGGCCACTGTTACATCTGTTTTAAATAACTGTCCTGGAATCATTAACAAAATTAGTGTCAAGAAATAAAAAATGGTTATTTGTTGGAGAGAGGAAAAGGCTACTTGTTTATAAAAAAGAACTATCAAGACAACAGTGGCACAATAAAAAGCAAATATACAAAATCCCTTAAAATTCTTACTTCCAATATATTGATGGGAAATATAGTGAAAAATATATTCAGAAACACATTTTGGGGGTGAACACCAGGGATTGAACTCAGGGGCACTTGACCACTGAAACACATCCCCAGCCCTATTTTGTATTTTATTTAGAGACAGGGTCTCACTGAGTTGCTTAGGGTCTCACTGAGTTGCTTAGGGTCTCGCTAAGTTGCTGAAGCTGTCTTTGAACTTGTAATCCTCCTGCCTCAGCCTCCTGAGATGCTAGTATTACAGGCATGCACCACTGTGCCTGGCTTAAAGTGACATTTTTGACACTTCAACACTCTCAGTACACTTTACTCTTATACATGGCACGTAACCTTACCACAGTCATTTAGCTATTTATTCTACTTACTCCAGTTTTTTTTATGGGCAAAATTTGTCTGATTCATCTTCAGGAACTATATACATACACCCATTTTACTTATGAACACTTTCATAAATAAATTGCATGGCAGCACCAGCTGATGAATAGAATTCCTGTCAAAAAGGGCATCCTGGTGGCTAATAGGAATTAGAAAAGGGTTTTTGGACAAGTGAAATTTGTAGTAGGGAAGATTCCTTCCTTTTCCTAGTTGGGTGTGCAGGTGTCACAATCCACACACTGACATGTGGCTTTTATAAAAGCTTCACAATTTTTTTTTTTTACAATCAGAAGAAATATTTCACAAAAACAAGTAATTCATGGTCAGAATGATAGATACTGTCTCACTCTCGATCAATAAGGGACAGAGTATATGTCAGATCTCTGAATCATTCACTGGGCTCTCCATCCAGGATGTCTGTGGTGGACGGGGTGGCAAGTGAGCAGGGATGAGGAAGCCCTTCACTTGTGGGGGCTATGAGAGTCCCAGCTTCTTTCATATGCCATGACCTCTCCCTGCTCTGAGGCTCCAAGAAGTCCTTCATGCACCAGGGCTGGCCTTGGGGTCTGGCCAGGCTGCTTTCTAAGGACTGGATTCTAAGCAGGGAAATTGAACATTTAATCTCCTTCCACATACACCAAACAGAATCTGGAAACAAGCTGCCCCTGAAAAAGAGGGGATTGGAAATGTGCCTGGAGAAAGAGCCTCAGTCCCTGGGATAGAGACTCAGTCATCCTGAGCGAGTCTCTTGTTTTTGCTTTTGAGATTTTGATTGCCACATCTGCGAAACCTGGAGGTCTGTCTCACTGAGAAAAAGAAACTCTTTCTTATGATGTGGGAGCAGAGGGAGGACCTTGAGAGAACTCACCTTGTGATGGCACAGAAGCCAGCAATCTTTCCTGGAAAGGGATGGGTGGGGTCACGAAGCTGCATAAGCTCAGTCAGCTGCACTAAAAGCAAAAGGGGGTTTTATATATATGGAAATGAGATAAAGAGAGGCAAGACCATCTCTACCGTGGGGCTTTTTCATCATAGTGTCAGCCTCTTGGGTCCTCAAAATTAGTCCCTAGGAGGAGGAGGGTATGAGGAGAGCCCAGGGCAAATCAATAATACAAGCCCTAATAAATACTGCAGTGGTGAAGCAGCAGGGGTCACCCTGGTGAGGAGCTAGGATTTCTCTGATGTGTTCATCTCCACCCCCATGTTAATCTATGGGGATAGTTAGGGGAAATAGTACAAAAACTAAATTTAACAGATGGGAACATCAAAGAGCAGGTGTCCAAAGTCACCTGGGAGCTAGAGGATTGAATCTGGAGCCAGGGTTGAATCTAGGTCCCCAGATTGAGGATATTGATCTCCTGGATGCCTGTTCCAAACAGGATTTGGGGGTGGAGATAGAATGACTCATAAACCTGAAGATGAAGAAGAAACTTGCCTTGGATCTGGGAATAAGGGGGATACTCAAGAAAGAAGAGAAAAGTGGGAGAGGTCTTTTCCAACTTCAAACTCTTAATAAATCCCCAAGAACAAAGTGTATCCCACCCAGGGCCTATTAGTGAGGGCCAGAGGGACTGTGTCTTGGGAGCCACATAATGATCCTGGGAGAGGTGGGGGAAGCACTGTGCTGTGCTAGGAGAAGCTGGTGGCAGGGGACAGGGGGGAGGGGACAGCTGTGAAGTTGTTCTTCACTGTGATTTTCCAGGCCAGGCCCTTGGAAATTTAGAGTCTGATGACAGAGATGATGAAAGAGGAGAAATTAGAGCAGACTCTCAGCCCCTTCTCAAACAACTACTTATCCACCCAACCCTGGGAGGTAGCATGCTCTCTGTGGGAAACCTGTTTTATAATGGATAGATCTGACTTCTATTTATTAGCAACTGCTGACCTCTTTGGGCCACAGTTTTCTTATCTGTGAAATGTACTTAATATCCCCTCTTAGGGTTGGTGGGAGAATTAAATGAAGTAATCCACAACATCCCTAGTAGGAAGCCATCAATAATGTTATTAACAACTGACAGCATGTTTCACATGCATATTATTATGCACCTGGCACTATACCATGTGCTTTATTTATTTATTTATTTTATTTCTTATATACATGACAATAGTGGAATGCATTACATTCATAATTATCCATTCACAGCACGATTTTTCCTAACTCCGTATATAAAGTATGTTCTTTAGTTGTGTTAAATCTCAATCAAATCTTCCAACAATTCTATGAGGTGGGTACCTTTATTATTCCCATTTTATAAATAAATAAATTGAAGTTCAAACTAATTCAGTAACTTACCTGAGGACACACAGGAAATCCAGGGTTAGGGTATATAATCTCAATATCTTTGCCAACCTACTCTCCACATCCTTCCATTAGCTCCTTTTGACCAATGTAATTTTAGCTTCTGATTGTGGTAACCATTGCTGCCAAATAAATCATGGAATATGTTCCAGAATGAACCAAAGACATCCCTATTCAGTAATAGCATCCTGTGCACCATCTATAATAGCCACCTATAGCACTAAATCTGACTTCCAGTGGCTATCTTCAGTGTAACTCTTTTGCTCTTCCGTTATATCTGTTACTTACTCTCAGTGAATGATATCATAACTGGTAGTGTTCTACCACACAACTTCCAATTGGTAAAAGATATTAAAAACAAAGAGAAAAGAAAAATTGTAAATTGGGAGACTGTGTGGAATTATTTGCAAAATATGTGGCAAAGGATTAATATCCACACAAGGCAATAAAAAATAATGATCCATTAAAAAAGAGGCAAAGGACATGCAAAGACAATTACCAATGAAAAAAATTCAAATGAATTACATTAGTCCACTCATGTTGCCATTACAAAATACAATAGATTGGATAGCTTAAATAGCAGAAATGTATTATCTTACAATTCTGGAAGCTAGAAGTCCAAGATCAGTGTCAGCATGGTCAGATACTGATGAAGATTCTCTTCCTTTTTATTACATCCTTACATGACAAGGAGAAAGAGAGAGGAGGGGTGGAGATCTTCTTCTTATGAGGCAATAGCTCTGTTCTATTAGGGCCCTACCCTTATAAACTTGTTCAACCTCAATTACTTTCTAAAGACTGTATCTCTAAATAAATCATGTTGGGGGTCAGCACTTCTACATGTTAATTTTGAGAGAAACACAATTCAGCCCATAGCCAAGAAAAATAAATATTTGGAAATATATTCATCTTTATGTGAACATCAAAAATACATATCAAATAATAAAGAGTGATTTTAAACCACTATATTATCAAAATTAGGAGAATTTATTTATAACAGCCACAGTTATCAAATGGATAACTTGGAGAACAAGCAGTTTCATTCATCACTGGAATAATAAAATAGTGTGGAATTTTTGTAGGATAAGGGAAAATTATATATTAAGATCTAAAATTTTATTTTATTCAACTTAGGAATTTTACTTATCAGAAGTTATGGAAATGCTTACAGAATAATAAAAACATTCTGGTGGTTCAGGAGGCTGAGGCAGGAGGATCTCAAGTGGAAACCAGCCTCAGCAACTTAGTGAGTCCCTCAGCAATTTAGGGAGACTCTGTCTCAAAATAAAAAAGTTTTTAAAAAAAGGCTGGGAATGTGTCTCAGTGCCCTGGGTTTAATCCCTGGTGCCAAAAATGAATGAATGAATGAATGATTGAATGAATGAATAATTACACCATTCTAAAGAATATTCTATATGTTATTGATTGTAAATGCAGAAAATCTAGAAGCAATTTAAACTTTATCATATGGCTAAATACATTATGGTTTATTCATAAATTAAATCTGGGTAACCATTAAAATGGAAATGGTAAGTTTTTAGATATTTGACAGGTAAAAGAATCTACCTATCATGTACTGTGTAAACAACAACCATGACATAACATGCCCCTATTTATATGAAATAAATGTAAACAAATTTTTTATTGATATAAAGATACATTAACATGTTTATATATATTAAAATTAAAAGAATAAGCACCAAATTTTTTTAAATACCTTTATTTATTTATTTATTTAGTGCTGAGGATCAAACCCAGGGCCTTGCACGTGCTAGGCAAGCACTCTACTGCTGAGCCACAACCCCAGCCCAGCACCAAAATTTTTAAAATTTTATTTATTCTAATTTGTTATATATGACAGCAGAATACAATTCAATTCATATTACACAAATAGAGCACAATTTTTCATGTCTCTGGTTGAACACAAAGTAGAGTCACACCATTCATGTCTTCATACACGTACTTAGGGTAATGATGTCCATCTCATTCCACCATCTTTCCTACCCCCATGCTCCCTTCCTCCCCTTTGCCCTACCTAAAGTTTGTCTATTCCTCCTATGCTCTCACCCCCATCCCCATTATGAATCAGCATCCTTTATCAGAAAAGACTTCCAGCATTTATTTATTTATTTTTTTTGGATTGGCTTACTTCACTTAGCATCATATTCTCCAACTCCATCCATTTACCTGCAAATGCCATGATTTTATTTTCTTTTAATGCTGAGTAATATTCCACTGTGTATATATACCGCATTTTCTTTATCCATTCATCTACTGAAGGGTATCTATGTTGGATCCACAATTTAGCTATTATGAATTGCCAGCACCAAATTTTTAACAGTGGTTATTTTATAAGAATTATGAAGATTGGGGGCAGAGAAAGTAAGGGTTTTGATTTTAATTTTCTATTGTTAAAAGTTTGTTTTGTTTTCATTTTCATAAGTGCAGTTCCTAATGAAAAATTTTAAAATCAATGAACATTTCCATTTTGAAAAAACAACAACAGTGAGAAATCCCCAAGGAAATAAATAGTAATTTATTAATTTCACAATTAAGTTCCCCCAAATCTCACGATATCAACAGGATAGTTTTCTTTTTTAAAAAAAATATTTATTTTTTAGTTGTAGTTGGACACAATACCTTTATTTTATTTACTTTTATGTGGTGCTGAAGCTCGAACCCAGGGCCTCACATGTGCTAGGTGAGTGCTCTACTGCTGAGCCACAATCTAAGCCCTCAAATCGTTTACTATAATGTCTCTCTTCCTGATTATTTTTCTATTTTGATTGTATACACTTTACCCCATTCGTTTTATTTTAATTGCATTTCATATATACAGCACTAATACAGGCATACCAGTATTGCATATGCAGTAGTGCTCTCAGCTGGAGAATCAAAATTACTTTAGCTAGGAATTCAGACAAACCTGGCAATGCTGGGAGGGTCCCAGCAAATTCAGCATATGTGAGGGGCACATTGGAAAATGATTTGTGTTTTTTTTTCTTTAAATCTGAGTTCATTAATTCCATTCCTAATTAGAGACCTTACAGAATTTCTTCTATGTGTGCACCAGGAGATGTGTACAAAAAATGTTCACAGCAGCAGAGTACCTTCAAACAGAAAAGAAATGACCCAACATGGAACACTGAGCGCAATGAGATGCAGCCATGGAAATAAGTGAACAGCAGTGTAGACACTGGTATAGAGAGCCACACAAACAAGTCGGAGTGAGATAAGCACTCCAAAAGAGAACGGCTAGTGACTCATATAGTGCATGGGCTCTCTCTCTCATTCATCGAGGAGGTCCAGGGAACAGGGTAGAGGGGAATGTGTCTGCAGAGTTGCTAATCAAGACCTCTGGAAAAAAAAAAAGACCTCTGGAGACCAAGCAGTAGCAGGTCTGATTTTATTGCGCAGTTACCATGTATATATACTCAGGCAGTAGCTAGGCAGATTACAGGCAGCCACCAATGCAATTTCTGCTAACTGTCCTTGCAGCGACCAGTGGAGGAGTGGACCATGGAGCAAGCACAGGGACTGCAACACATGGCCTCACGCCCAGGGCTGTGCCTACAGGGTAAGTGGGCTGTCGCTCACATGCCTAGCATGGGGGAGTGGCCTGCCACTCAGACGCCTTCAATGTATGCCATGTATGCAGTACTCCATGCACTTGTCCCCACAATATAGACCATTTATGTAAGTTTTGTAACTGAAACTCTTTTCCTTGAATCCAGCGTGCGTTGGGAAGCAGAATAGAGAGGACTGGCACCAGAAGATGAGCTCTCTCTGGTGCATTCTATGCCTTGTCACTGGACTTGGACTTAAGAACTCAGTCTGCCTTCTTCAGGGAAGCTCCACCCACTGCCACGCATGCTGACCCTGGTGGGATCCAGTGTTGCCAGGTCTGTCTGAATCCCAAGGTAAGGTAATTTTGATTATCAAGCTAAGAGCACCACTGCATATGTAATATTGTTATGCTCGTATTAATGTTATATTTAAGAAAAACATTAAAAATAAAATGAATGGGGCAAAGTATGGTTAGTCAAACAGAAAATTAATCGGAAAGACAGACATTGTAGAATCTTTTAGCACTACTGGGACCTGAAGTGTGGGCTTGTGGTAAGCTCATGCTCTCGAATAAAATCCACATCCCTATCATCTACAAGTAAATATTATACCATCATCATCTGTTGTTGTTATCTTCATCATCACCCTCATAAGTCCTGATATAGATTATATTGCCTAAAAACTCAAAGAAATTTGCTTCCTTTTACCACATGATTACATAAGGTCTCTGAATTTGCCATGTTTACCAAGTAAAAGTCTTTTCCACTTACCTTCATAGTTAACTGCGTTAAAATATCTCTGTTAACAAAAAAAGCCACCATATATTGTCACTTGTATTCTTGATAATTGCCATTCTGACTGGAATGATAGGAAATCTCAGTGTAGTTTTAATTTGCATTTCTCTAATTGCTAGAGATACAATTTTTTCATGTATTTGTTCACCATTTATATTTCTTCTAAGAAGTATCTGTTCAGTTCCTTTGCCCATTTGGGGATTGGGTTATTTGTTTTTTGGGTGCTAAGTTTTTTGAGTCAGAATGGCAATTATTAAGAATACAAGTAACAATAAATATTGACAAGGATGTAGGGAAAATGATTCACTCATACATTGCTAGTGGGATTGCAAATTGGTGCAACCACTCTGGAAAGCAGTATGAAGATTCTTTAGAAAACTTGGAATGGAACCACCATTTCCCCCAATTATCCCTTTTGGTATATATCCAAAGGATTTAAAATCAGCATACTACAGTGCACCCACATTAATATTTATAGCAACTCAATTCACAATAGCTAAGCTATGGAACCAACAAAATTGCCCTTCAATAGATGAGTGGATACAGGAAATGTGTTATACATAAACAATGGAATATTACTCAGCCATAATGAAGAATGACTTTAAGACACTTGCAAGTAAATTGATAGATCTGGAGACTATCATACTAAGTGAAATAAGCCAGTCCCCAAAAGCCAAAGGTTGAAACTTTTTGCTGATCTATGGAAGCTAATCCACAATAAGGGGTAAGATGGGAAGAATAGATATTCAGTACATTAGAGGGAAAGAAAAGGTGGAAGGGGGATAGAAAAAGGAAAGATGGTGGAATGAATCAGAAATAATTTCCTGTTTCTAATATGAATATATCATAGTGATCCCACCATTGTGTGCATCTATAAAAATGGGGTACTACTTAGAATAAAATATATTTCATGCTTATATAATTGTATCCAAATGAATTCTACACTCATGTATAGCTAAAAGAACAAATAAAGTTTTAAAAAAACCAAGCCATCCGTCAAAACTCTCTTAAAACAAAGATACAGAGTGGGAAAGGAATATGAAGAATATAAGTAGGTGGGAAATCTTTATTAATGAACAAGGAGTTGTTAAAAATGTTATTTGCTGCCTAAAGTCACTTTCAGGAATTAGTAAAAATAGGGTGGTCCTGGTCTAGTAATTTCTTCCACCATAAGTTGTGTGGTTCTATTAGTTTGTGTGTGTGCACATGAGCACACATATATTTTGTACAAAAAGGGGACATGGTATACTCTTACTTTTTCTTCTTGAGGTCCCTGTGAGTTCTTCAGATAGAAATATCCACATATAGGTATTAGAGCAAACAGAGTAGTGTCTGGGATGGGCATAATTCAGGGTCACCAGCATGCAATTGCCTTCAGGTTTCTGTAACCCTATAAAGGAAGGTTATCTGGCCCAGACCCCAAAGCTTATGGATGGTTTCCTAGAAGACAGAAGACCTGCACCGGGTCTTCCTGAATAGAGTTTCCTGGGCTAACAGTGTGTGAGAAATGGAAATGTCTAGGAAGTAAACAAAGCTTTTGCTAGTCCGTTGGAAGGAAATACATATGATGCATTCCATTTGGGTTCTGTAACCCAGAGGTCCTTTTCCACAGATAACTGTCAACAGAAATCTCAGCTCATCCTAATTCTTGGCCCATGGCAGCCTCAAGCCAGTGGGAAATCTTTATTAATGAACAAGGAGTTGTTAAAAATGTTATTTGCTGCCTAAAGTCACTTTCAGGAATTAGTAAAAATAGGGTGGTCCTGGTCTAGTAGATGCTCTAAACCTTTATCTGCCCTTATGGTGTTGGAGACAGGAGGCTAGAAAACATCTAGAATCAGATGCTACAGGATCTAGATTGTACAATGAGAGCAGAGAAAAAGGGAAGACATTTGTATGAGACTAGAAGACAAGCTGGATTCGAGGATGGTCATATCATGTGAGGTAAACTTGTGAGACATTGGAGAGGACATTGTTCCAGGGATGCACTAGGAGCAGATCTCTTCCCAGACTTCACCTTCCACTTCTCCCCATGTTTCAAACAAAGCTGAAGAGTCTCAAGTCGTTTCCTCTTCTGAAATGACAGGCTAGTCTAAACCAGAAACCCCAAATCTCAATTCTAGCCCCCAACACCACATGACTTTTTAGACTTTAAGATTTTGAGATTCATTTTAACACTATAAAATGCTAGGAATAAGAATGCTGATTTTTTTTTGAGAGAGAGAGAGAGAGAAAGAGAGAGAGAGAGAATCTTTTTTTGTAAATGGATACAACACAATGCCTTTATTTATTTATTTATTTATTTATTTATTTATTTATTTATTTTTAAGGGGGTGCTGAGGATCGAACCCGGGTCCCACCCGTGGTAGGTGAGCACTCTACCGCTGAGCCATAATCCCAGCCCAAGAATGCTGATTCTTAATAAGTGCATAAAACCACATATGTAAAATAAATGAATTTTTCTGCAAAAGTTGTACCTGGAAATACGGAGAAAGTTCAAAAAAATTTTAAAGTTACTAGAGATCATTATCTGTTTGGCAAAGGCAGATGTTTACCTGTTCTGGGTCCCCTGAAGACACTTATTTCTGAAGCCTCCAAGGGGTAACAAGGTGGAGAAGAAAAATCCCAATGTGAAAATGACGTCAGCCAAGTTGTTTGTCTCTGTGTCTATTGGTCCTTTATAAGCTCTCCTTCTGTGGGGTCCACTGGGCTGGCATGACTGTCCCTCTTCTTTGCCCATGAAGTGCCAGTTAAGTCTTCTTTAGCCAGGTGAGTGCCATCCCTGCAGCATACTCACAACTGAGTTTCCATGAAAGTGAAGTCCTCCCTCTGGACTCTGGACTAGCTTTTCCTTCCCCTGCAAAACTCCAGTGGGACTTAGGTATTTGTGAGAGGGCAGAAGGAGGCAGTCAGCAAAGACTAAGTTTTTGAGCCACACTGAGAGGATGGCAAGCCTGTTACCAAAATAGTTCCATGAAGGGCAGATCAGGATGGAAAGAGGGCAGTTCAGCTTTGGAGGGTTGGAGGTAACGGTAAGAACATGTCCATGCGGTAAAGGTCACACCTGCAGATGGCAGTTGACCCATTATGGACCTGAGGACACTATTCCTTCAGGTGTGTCTCCTTCTGCTCTTGCCTTTTGCCCTGGGGGATCTTTGACTCAAACCATTTCCTATGTGAATTAGGCTCCAGGTGAGTGAATTCAATATCTACCCCCTCAGGCAGAGGTCGATGTAGGCTACCAGGTATTTTGTTGGGGTGGCCACTTTGGGGCTAAGCAGTGGCTCCCACACATGATCATCATACATGGCTCTGTAACTGTGGCTTTATCTGGTAATTAAGCCCATGATACTACATGATGAGTGATTCGATTCAGTAGAAAGAAGAGTAAAAAGCTAAGTGGTGGTAGAACTGGAAGCAGAGTGGAATTTGGGGTCTGGTTCTCTTCTTACTCAACACTCCTTCTGGGAGAGATCAACTGCGTATTCAGTGAGGCAGCTCAACTTTGTATCTGCTCCATCACCTGAGAGCTTAAACCTTGAAACTTTCACTCTTCTCGAAGCTCATTTTAGATTCTTATTCAGTAAAATGTCAGTACTTTGGACCCCAAATTTCCTAGATTCCTTATGGAGAAATGCAAAACAATCTGACTATTTAGAAAATCTAAAAGGCTGTCAGTCACTGATTTTGGAGCTGGAAATGTCTTCAATGATGTGTCTTCATGCAGTTTCCAGATTTATCATTGCATTTTTACTTTTTTTCTGAAGAGTTCAGGTGGAGGCTCATGGCTTCACGAGTTAATCATTTAATAGTCTGGGCCACAGGAATCACCTCACTGCTACCATCTCTCATAGTCAGTCCTCTGTCTCTGTGAGTTCTATATCCTTGGAGTCAACTCAGCACAGATAAAAAAAATATTTGGAAAAGCATTGCATCTGTGCTGAACCTGTAGAGAAGTTTTAATTGTCATTATTATCTAAACTGCATAGTGTTACAACTATTTAAATGACTTTTACATTGCAAGAGGTAATATACATAATCTAGAGATGACTTAAAGTATGTGGGAGAATGTGCATAGATTACATGCAAAGACTATGCCACTGTATCTATGAGACTTGAGCATCTGCAGGATTTGGTATCCAAGGAGAACTGGAACCAAAATCTGAGGTTACCAACTGTAAGACTGTAAGATGACATTCATATGTGGAGGTTGGAGATGCAGGTTGGAGGCACCGTGTCTACCCCCTTCTCCCAAAGCTTCCCTTTCATCCTCTGGGATCTGTGTACCCCTAAACTATCACAGTGCTGTCACCTGCAGACTTGAGGTTTCTTTCCTGGAAATTTGGCCTCTGGAAAATTGTCTGTCCCTCTAACTCAATGTCCCTCAAATGTCACTCTTGTTCTTTTTATATCAGTTTATCTATCTCTGTTTGTGGCTGTCCAATGCCTCTGTTCTTGCCCATGAAGAGTCAGATTTATCAAGCCTTTTCTTATTATAGCTCAATCTTTAACTTTCTCCTCCCTAAATTTTGTGTGTCTTTACTCTCCTGGACATTGTCACACTTGATGGTTGTTATAAAGATCTCATTCTCCTTTTACTGCCATTGGTGCCTTGAAACTTTGCTCAATCTACTGCAGGTGGAAGGCAGTCATGGATCTGGGAGCCTCGGGAAATGATTCACTTGTGACCCAGTTTGTCCTGCTGGGCCTAACAGAGACTCCAGCTCTACAGCCCATCCTCTTTGTCGTCTTCCTTCTTGCTTATGGAGCGACTATTGGTGGTAATTTTAGTATCCTTGCTGCCATCTTTATGGAACCCAAACTCCACACCCCCATGTACTTCTTCCTGGGAAACTTGTCTCTGCTAGATGTTGGGAGCATCAGTGTCACTGTCCCTGCCATGTTAAGGCATTTCATATCCCACAACAAAACCATCCACTATCGGGCATGCCTTTCACAACTCTTCTTCTTCCATCTGCTGGCCGGGACAGATTGCTTTCTGCTGACTGTCATGGCCTACGACCGCTATCTGGCCATTTGCCAGCCTCTCACCTACAACACCCGTATGGGTTGGGGGATGCAGAAGGCCTTGGCTGGCATGTCCTGTGTCTTTTCCTTCACCAATGCACTCACTCAAACTGTTGCCTTGTCTACTCTGAAATTCTGTGGCCCCAATGTGATCAATCACTTCTACTGTGACCTCCCCCAGCTCTTCCAGCTCTCCTGCTCCAGCACCCAGCTCAATGAGCAGTTGCTCTTTGCAGCAGCAGCCTTCATGGGTGTGGCCCCCTTGGTCCTCATCATGGTGTCCTATGCCCATGTGGTGGCTGCCGTGCTACGAATCCGCTCTGCGGAGGGCAGGAAGAAGGCCTTCTCCACGTGTGGCTCCCACCTCACCGTGGTGGGCATCTTCTATGGGACAGGCGTCTTCAGCTACATGAGGCTGGGTTCTGTGGAGTCTTCGGACAAGGACAAGGGCATTGGCATCCTCAACACTGTCATCAGCCCCATGCTGAACCCACTCATCTACAGCCTCAGGAACCCCGATGTGAAGGGCACCCTGCGGAGGGTGCTCACAGGGAAATTGCCCCCCAAGTGAGACTCTCTGCCTCTGGTCTTAACAAATGCATTGCTCTACTTAAGCTTCTAACAGGTATTGTCCCTACTGGAAGTAGAGTGTGGGTATGATGGAATGGGGTCCGAGACTGGCTCAGGAAGGAAGGTGCAATCAAAATGATTAGAATAATCCCTTATACCATAATAACTACCATGTGCCTGCCTCTGTTCTCAGTTAGTGAACTCTATTAGCTCATTCAGTTCTCATAACCTTTTGAAGTGGTTACAGATTTATAAACTGCATTTTATAAAACTGAACCTCAGAAGGTTTGAATAATTTGCTGAAAGCCACAAAGCTAATGAATGTCACAGCTGGGATTTGAACCCAGGGCAAGCTACACCTGTAATTACTGCCTCTCAAAGAGTAATAAACCATCTCTAGGAGAAAGGGTATCTTAAGGTGAAGAGATGGGATGGACAATAAAGACTAAAAAATACGAAAAGGAACATGAAAATATGAATTAGGAAGTTTGTATTTCCTTAACAAATTTGATTTGTTCCAAAGCAACTGAAAATGTGAATTAGGAAGTTTGTATTTCCTTAACAAATTTGATTTGTTCCAAAGCAGTTGGTCCAGGTTGAGGTATTGCTGGATGTCAATTTTAAGAAATAAACCTATAAGACGAAACCGAATTTAAAAAGTCAATTCTGAGCTGGGTGCCGAGGTGTGTGCTTGTAATCCCAGAGGCTTGGGAGGCTGAGGCAGCCGAATCACCAGTTCAAAGCCGGCCTCAGCAACGGCAAGGCATGGAGCAACTCAGCGAGACCCTGTCTCTAAATAAAATACAAAATAGGGCTGGGGATGTGGCTCAGTGGCCAAATGCCCCTGAGTTCAAAGCCCAGTACCAAAAAAAAAAAAAAAAAGAGTCAATTCTGAAAGAATAAGTACTGTTTAGAAAAACCACAGAGAGGTCAAATGTTTTCATATTGGACCATTGACAACAAAAAAAGAAATCTGAAAAAGTTAATTAGAGAAAGAGATTTGGCCCATATGGAAAAGTCTTCTTGACTAAATGGAGATCTTTGTTGCCCCTGACTGAAACTTGAAGCAAGCCCCTGTCTGCACATTTCTATCATTTTATTTATTGAATTTATAGCTTTAAACAACGGTTTCCATAATTCAAAAAAATGTGTGTTTATTGAAAAGTTAGAAAATACAAAAGAGCTGGATGTGGTGGCAAGTGTTTGTAATCCCAGTGACTCTGGTGGCTGAGGCAGGAGGATTGCAAAGCCCACCTCACCAACTTAGCAAGCAAGGCCCTAAGCAACTTAGTGAGACCGTGTCTCAAAATAAAGAAAAATAAAAAAACAAAACCCCAAAAAGGACTGGAGATGTGGCTCAGTGGTAAAGCACCCCCGAATTAAATCCCCTCTACCACCCAAACCACCACCACCAACAACAAAAACCACGCATACACCAAAAGAGCAAAATGAAAAATCACCCATAAGTTGGCCATTCATAGATAATGGTTATGAATATATAGCATATATAATGTGTAAACATTTTTTATTCATAAGATATATTTACAAAAAGAATTTTTCTACATCTAAAGCTCTGTAACCTTAATAATATAGGCAAACATCTTTCCATGACATTAAACATAGGTCTTCTTATCTTTTTTTCTGTGGTTGCATAGTATTCCTTTGACTGAATGGAGGAAAATAGACTTAATAACCTTCTATTGGTAAACCTGTGTTGGTTCAAATAATCTGAATGCTGCAACAAGTGTTCCTGTACATTCACCTGTATACACTCTTCTAATTGCTAAAGATAAAAACATGTGAGTGGTGTTTGTAGTTGAAAGGCTATAAAATTTTCCAAGGCACATGACAATATTTGGCCAGGTTGGCAGTCAGAAGCAGCTGAACGAATCAACACTTCCAATGACCAATTACTTCTGTCCTTGTCAAATGATAATGATATGCCAAATGTTATAACTCACTGCTCAGTTAATTGTATGTGTTTGTATAGTGAAGGGCTAGAAAGCTATTTTTACATAAAGATATTTGAAATCTACATATTTCTTTTTGTTAAAATAAAAAATTTTTAAAGAGCTCTTCGCTAATAAATGAGGAGATAGAGATGAAGCCATGGGTTGGGTATTTGCCAAGTTGATAGGGAGGAGGCCATTCCAGCAGGGTGTGGCCCCTCCAAGGGCACTCGGAGAGAGGTGGTTGGAGTAGGAGCAGGTGCAGTTGGAGGATCCAGTAAATGGAAAGTCAGGAAGTGGAGACTGCAGATGAAGGCAACTCTTTGGAGAAGTTCAGCTATGATTGGAAGAAGGTAGCCAATGGAGAAACAAATATTAAAGGAGTATTGAATTTTTTAAAAGTTTCTTTTGTTTTTTAAGATGAGGGTAGCTGTATTGTTTATATGCTGGTAAGAAAACAGCAACAACAGAGAAGATGAGCTTTGAGGGACAATCCACATCCAAATTCTAACAATGACACTCTGAAAAAGGCAAAACCATGGGGACAGAAGTGAGATTAGAGGTTGCCACAGGTTAAGGTGTGAAGAGGAGGGAGATTGATGGCAAAGGGCCACCAGGGTCCTGAAGGGAATCATTGAAATGTTGTCTGTATTGATGGAGGTACTGTAAGTACACTCGATCTTTTCTCAAACCCATAAAACTTTACAATTAAATTTATACTTTAATTAAACCAACTTTAAAAATTTCACTTTTAAAAATATGAAAAATAAATGAGAAAAAAATGTACCCAAATCAGTTATTATCGGGGGCTCAGTGTGAGCTCCAAACCCATTCTCTGGACACCGCAAGTCATCAGAGTTCTTTGGTGACACTTTTCCAGATCTGCAATCTGTTGACTATAACTTTCTTCCTTTTTGGAAACATTAGGAGGCGGGAGTGATGTCATGAATCTACTGCTTCTTTAAGAGTCCAAAATACTAGGCAGATAGGAGAAATCCTCAAGGACTAAGATTGTTTGTCTGTCTCTGGTTTCTTGTGCAGCCTCTGGGGAAGTTTGGTGTTGGGGCCTCTCAATGCTAATTAGCTCCTGAGTGGAGAGAACACTGGGACAGATTCTCTGGGCCCCTGCCTTGCTCCCTTTATTAAGCCTATTGGAGACAGGCGACCTTGGGTCAGCTTGGCACTCACTGCCCTCTGAGAACCACCCCCAGGTGTCCAGCTCACTCACAGGAAGGTAAGTGCACCACAGGCCTGCCCAGAGCTCCAGGCCTTCTGCTCACTCATGAGCTTCAGGTGGCCTCTTCCTGATCTATAGGAGAATGGTAGAAACTATAATGATGAGGTTTTCATTCTAAGTCACTGGAAGGGAAGGGAAAATGAACATCTATACCCAATCTACATATTCATATACATGGCAAGGTCCCTGGCAGACAGCAGGAATTGGCTGAAAATAAATAAATTCTCTTCTCAGAACATAATCTGACATATGTGACCTTAGTCAAGTTAATATTTTTGAACTTGACTTTTCTCATCTATCTGGCAATAGATGGGGGCCAATAGATTTTGTAGAACAGGACAGGATGGAGGTGTTGGGAGCATAAAGGCTCACCTATGGTAGCCTGTTAGCATAATCTTCGCTCCGTGTTTTGTGCTACTGATTCTGAATGGCTTTCTCATGACTCCAGACAAGCTACTCTTCTTAATGCTTCTTATCCCTTTCCATATATGAAATACTGGAATGAGTCAGGTTACTGTTGTCTGTGATGTCACAGGAGGGCAAGCTCCAGTAAAGATTGGGCTGAAGGGGCTGGAGATGTGGCTCAGCGGTGGAGCGCTTGCCTGGCATGCGTGCGACCCGGGTTCGATCCTCAGCACCACATACAAACAAAGATGTTGTGTCCGCCGAGAACTAAAAAATAAATATTAAAAATTCTCTCTCTCTCTCTCTCTCTCTCTCTCTCTCTCTCTCTCTCTCTCACTCTCTCCTCTCTCACTCTCTCAAAAAAAAAAAAAAAAAAGATTGGGCTGAATAAGGAAAATCACTTTAAGAAATTGGGATGATGAGTTGGACCTGAGAATTGAGGGTTGGATTTTTGATGCACAGAAAGGGGACAGTACTGAGGGGGAAAAAAAAGACACTAGTTAGCAACAGAGTGAGAGTGGCCCAGTTTATGCAAGTATCCAGAAGAAGGAGGCCTTGAAGTTTGGAAAATCGTCAAATGCAAGTATTTCAATATTCTAATTTTTTACTTGGAAGCTCAAGTTTTATCATTGCAACAAGTACTTTCTGTTGTTTACTTAGAGGACTTGCTCACTTGTTTTATTTTTAAGAAAACACAATCAAATACAGAAATACAAATAAATAGAGTTTATTTGTCAACCATCCTTCCAAATAAAAATAGTTTTCCATTAAAATGTTAGCTGTTTGATTTTTATTTCAAACAATCACATAGTATTTTTTTAAGAGAGTGAGAGAGAGAGAGAGAGAGAGAGAGAGAGAGAGAGAGAGAGAATTTTTTAATGTTTATTTTTTTTTTTAGTTTTCGGTGGACACAACACCTTTGTTTGTATGTGGTGCTGAGGATCGAACCCGGGCCGCACGTATGCCAGGCGAGCGCACTACCGCTTGAACCACATCCCCAGCCCATATAGTATTTTTTCTTAGATAATTGCACTTTAGTATGTAGTAGAAATGCTTTAGGAATACATTCAATTTCATCAGTCAATGTATTAAAATATATTACCATAGGGTTGAGGTGTTTTTTTTTAATTCCTGACTGAAGATGATGGCTGCTGCTGCTCCTGCCTCCCCCCACCCCTCACCCACCACACCTTCTTTTTCTGCATGTGTATTGTACTGAGGAGTACAAACACCAAGGTTCAGTGTCAGTGTTGTGATTCCTGCTAAGACACTCATAGCTTCACCCACAGCTGATCTTGTACCATCAGGCCAAATATCAGCACAGTGAAAAACAGCCATAATTTTGAAAATAATTTTAACACACAAACTGGCTGAGTGATGCACAGAGTTTCACAATTCTCCATGGATAACACTTGGAGAACTGCTGCTCTGTAGTCTAGTCAAAGGAGGAATATCTATGCCTGTAACCAGGCTTAATGTGTCCCTGGAGACATTCCAGAAATTCCCTTTGGCATTTTATGTATTTTTTAAACTTTATTTATTTTTTTATTTGTACAGTAGAGAAAAATGTTATCTTTTAAAAATATTATTTAATGAAGTAGGCCAATATTTGGAAGATCTGTAGGTCAGTGAATCAATACTTTCCAGTGACCAAGGACTTGATGATACAGTCATGTAATTGGTTAAACATGCATTAAAAATGCAAGATACATTAATGTGTTTAAAATTGAAAAGTTTGTTGAGTTTTTCAGATTCCACATTGCAACTATCATTTGTTGAATTTTGTATCGAAATAGAATATCCATAAATATCTCATAAGGATATTAAAATCTATTATCCTATTTCACATCTGTTTGATTCCTGATTGTCTTTATAGATTACCAACCAAATGAGCCATTACAGGATGTTAGGTAAAAATACAGATAGAAAAATTATAGATGTGATATTCATGTCTGCCCAGCTCCCATGAAGGGATGCGATGGTGTGAGGAGGGGAAGAGAGGAACAATTGAGAGGCTACTGGAATAATCCATGTAGACAGCCAGCATCGTCTTCGCTGATGGTAGCTGTAGAGGCAGCAAGTGGTTCCAGTGAGTAAATAGACTTCAAGACAAGGACTGTATAGTTTAATAAAAAGTTTTACATGTAAAAAAAGAAATAAAGAGGCCTTGAAGACCCCTTCCCAGTCACACTAGGGTTCACTCCTCAATCATCCAGGTACCTGGATATATGTGATGGAGTGGAAGCCACCTCAAAGCTCTCAAGGACTTCAATTCCTCCCTTTTCCCTTGGAAAAGCTCCTGATCCCACCTCCCTGACATGCATGCACAAAATCATCTGTTTTCCTAGTGACATTTATTAACCACTCATCTTCCCAGTTTTTCAGCCCAAGAACCTTAAAATCATCTTTGTACCTTCTCTTCCTCCCACACCTCATGACCAGCATGTTAGATTGATCATCAAAATATACCTAGGGGCTGGGGTTGTGGCTCAGTGGTAGAGTGCTCACCTAGCATGCATGAGCACTGGGCTCGATCTTTAGCACTACATAAAAACAAAAGATAATGTGTCTGCCTAAAACTAAAAAAATACATACATAAATAAATATGTTAGAAAAATATACCCAGAATACCATGACATTCAACAAATAATTATTGAATGAAAGGATAAAATAATGGGGTCTCGATTTCCTTGAATATTTGTAGAAGTCCTAATACCTAAAACTTTTTAAATTCCATTATTTTCTTTATTATAGACAATGCCATTCATAATCCTCAACAACCACCTATGTCCAAGCAATATAGCATTAAAGTGTAGGTTAGAAGGCAGAAAGTGCTAGGCCTGAGACACGATTCTGTCAGGAGTTTGATGATCTTAGGTCCTTATTTAACCTTTCTAAATCTCAGTGTCCTGATTACATAGAAATCCTAGTAGTTACTCTGTAAAGTTTTTATGAGAATTTTTTAAAAAATGAAGTGCTTATTTTAACACTCAGAGTATACAGTTTAAAATGTTAATATTTTCCCAAATCCCACTGTCTGCTTCCCGCTCCTCTTTTTCCTTAATCTTTCTAGTGTCTCTTGTTTTCATGGGGTCTTGTCCTCCTGTCCTGGGTCCCTGGAATAATTCCCTCTGCTCCAGGCCCTTTCCTTGGGATTCCCTGCATCTCTTTCTTAACCAGTAACTAAAGTGTTAACGTCTGGCATGGTGAACCTTCAGGAACCTGGCCTCAGTGTAGGCTGGTATCCCTCCTGATTGGGAGATGTTCTAGCTGGAGCACTCCACCATCTAATAGACATAGATTATGTGCCTACTGAGTGTCACTCTCTACCTTTGGCAGGTCTAAGTCTCCTCTTCTCAGTGCAGCTTCCAGCAGTGGCCTATGGAGCCTGGTGCCTGGGGAAACAGGACAGGTGTCACAGAGTTCATCCTTCTTGGACTGACAGGAAATAGAGGACTGCAACCCATTCTTTTTGTCATTTTTTTCTTTGCCTATTTAGTCACAGTGGGGGGCAACTTCAGCATTCTGGCTGCCATCTTTGTGGAGCCCAAACTCCACACCCCCATGTACTACTTCCTGGGGAACCTCTCTCTGCTGGACATTGGGTGCATCACCGTCACCGTTCCTCCCATGCTGGTGTGTCTCCTGGCCTCCCAGTGCAGAGTTCCCTATGCCGCCTGCATTTCACAACTCTTCTTTTTCCACCTTCTGGCTGGTGTGGACTGTCACCTCTTGACTGCCATGGCCTACGACCACTACCTGGCCATCTGCCGGCCCCTGACCTACAGCACTCGCATGAGCCGTGAAGTCCAGGGTGCCCTGGTGGGCATCTGCTGCACCGTCTCCTTCATCAATGCTTTGACTCACACAGTGGCTGTATCAGTGCTTGACTTCTGTGGCCCTAATGTGGTCAACCACTTCTACTGTGACCTCCCTCCCCTTTTCCAGCTCTCCTGCTCCAGCATCCACCTCAATGGGCAGCTACTGTTTGTGGGAGCCACCTTTATGGGGGTTGTCCCCATGATCCTTATCTCAGTGTCCTATGCTCACGTTGCTGCTGCAGTCCTGCGGATCCGCTCGTCCGAGGGCAGGAAGAAGGCGTTCTCCACGTGTGGCTCCCACCTCACTGTGGTCTGTATCTTTTATGGAACCGGCTTCTTCAGTTACATGCGCCTGGGTTCAGTCTCAGCCTCGGATAAGGACAAGGGGATTGGCATCCTCAATACTATCCTCAGTCCCATGTTGAACCCAGTCATCTACAGCCTCCGAAACCCTGATGTGCAGGGTGCCCTGAAGAGGGTGCTGACAGGGAAGAGGCCCCCAGCATGAGCCGGACAAGAGTATCAAAATGTCCCTTCCTCCCTCCTTGATCACCCACCTAACTTGCTTAAGCTGAAGGCCTGGGAGCGGGCAGGGGAAATCTTTAGCGTTGGTTCTAATGGTTCAGGGTAGACTTGGATGGAGGACAAATGCTAAAGAGCTTAAAGAGTATCTAAGTTATGATAGAAAATGGACTAAAGACGGATGGGAGTAAAATTATAATGTGGGTCGGGAAATGAGAGATGAACTATTTTGTGGGTTTTTGTTTTAAATTTAATGACTGTTCACCTGACATATTTAAAATGTTAATAAAAAGAAAAGTGCTTGTCCCCACTTTTAGATGAGCTATATTTGTATAAATATTATTTGGTAATTTTTTTTCCAGTTCCTTCTTTAAGAAATAAATCTAGGATTATAATGTTAAATTGGGGTTTGACATACTCTAGGAGCAGAGTGTTGGTACCTGTCGGAGCATCCTGCTGACACCTTCTTCAGAACAGGATCATCAGACACCTCTTCCCCAAACCAGCGTTCACTTCCTGACTAACTCAGGTGTAGGCAGAACACACTTACATGCTAGTGTATGAGCTGATTCTCAAGACCCTCCTCCAAAACCATGAGGGTGTTTTATTACGCAGGTGTGTGAGACCCTCCGTCTTTTCTTCCTAGCCCCTCCAACTCGATTTTTGTCTCTCAACCACAGGCTCATTCAGGTGACTCATGCCTCCCTTTGCTTAGAGTCACTACTCTTAATCTTCTCTGTGGCTCACAAAGAAAGACACTGTCACAATCATTTCTGTATTTTTTGCAGCTTCCTTTGCTCTCTCCAACTAGATCCCAAGATCCTTAAGAACAGCTTCCATGCATTATATTACACCATGTCCTCCAAACACTCAGCTGAGAGCTGAGTAGATAGTTCAAGTTCCAGAAGTCTTGTGGATTAACTGATACTAGGAAGCATGACCTATGAGAAGAGACTTATCTTCTGTCAGATGCCAGTGATGTTTTCAAAACACCATAAAAGACCCAATATTAGGATGATATAAAACGAATTTTTTTAAAAAGAAGTTTTCTTCTGATGCAGCAAAATGATCACTATATTTGGCATAATAGGGAGAAGCTTTTCTGACTGTGCATAAACCCCATTATCAGTTCTTAAAATTTAGGAAAAAACTGTCTGAAGCTAAAACTGAAGAAAGTGTCTCCTTGTGAAGAACTGAAAAATCAGCATTGAGTTGGCAAAAGCTGATCACAGAGCACCAGAGTGGGAAATCTTATAGTGTCCAAAGACTGGGAGAATATAATAGGGATAGTGATAATAAATAAATGATCATAAGTTATGCAAAAGTGTTTATCTTTCTTTAATTCTTGTTCTAAAGCGAATGGTTCCTAACTCTGCTATGCAAATATGAGTAATTTGTGTTTATGTAGTAAATTTAAATAAAAAGCATATTTTTGTTTAAAAAGAAGAACTTCCTTATTGACCTGAAAAGCTATTTGGCAGATATTGCTAAATTTAGAAAGTGATGTTGATGTGACATCTGAATGGGTGGAAGAGCATCCTGGTAAATAATCTCCGATTGTATGTGACGATTCCTCTGTGGAGGGGAATAGTACTGGGAGGGCATTGAGAAATGGAGAAGGAAGTTGAGTTTTATCCCATTTATTCTGACATTGTTTGAAGTTTTTCATCAAGCACTGTAATTAAAAAAAATAAAATAGATTTTAAAAAGTGCTAGTGGTGAAGGTGTGGGAAGGGATAAAGTGAGTTGTTGGTGATGTTTTCTCTCCAGCCTTCAAAGTGTTTGTTGTCATCCTCACCTTTGAGAAAACTAGTACATTGGCCTCTCCATCCTTTACAAGGCCACTGTGTCCATTTTCCTGGGATTCAGAGGCCTGGGAAAGACATGAAGTGGTTATCTTGTCCATCCCTCCTCTCCCAAATGGAAAGCTAAACCAAACTGTCTCTACCTATAGAGAATACTTCCAGTGGACCTTTTGCTTCTCCCCATGTCCTGGCCTGAAAACTGAAATCTCATGCTCCATGCCACACCAAACCTCATCTGTCACCCTCCTCAACATCTACCCAGCCCTAGCACCTCTGCCCGACTGCCTATTTTAACTCTTTTTATGTAAGTCCAGTTGAAGATAATGTTCAACCTTGGTTGAGATTAATGTGTGCCCTTTGTGAATGTAGGTTCAGACTCCTGACAGTTAAAGGAACTCAAAGCAATATTTTAGTCCACCTGCCCCAACTTCAGATGGTTCATATCCAAAGGAACACATTCCACGTCTTATCAGTCCTCAACACACCTGTGAATTTTGAGGCCATCCCATGACCCACCTGTGAAGTGGAGCATTTGCATGTGTCTACCTGGAGATGCACCCACATGTTGCAACCATTCTACTTCCCACATCCTCCATCCCCCTTCCAGCCTACACCTGGAGCCTAACCATGTGTTCAGCACAGAGAAAAGTGCTCCTGGGATTCGGGAGAACTCTAGCCGTAGGTCGCTTTCTCTTACTGTTCTAATAGCACATAACAGTAGTTATAAAGCATTTTAAAATCTAAGTTTTCATTTGGATTTTGCAATAGCACAGTTGAATGTCATCCACAGTGACAATAAGGGCCAGGATTAGAGAGTAGGAAAGACAGCTTTTTTTTTTTTTTAATCCTTACTTCACAGATAAAAAAGGCAAAAGACAAGCTAAGTGATTTGCCAGAGCCTGTGAAGTTAGAGCGTAGAGCAGCCTCCGAGTACTGGCTTCTAGGCCAGTGTCTTCATCTCCTCTCTGTCTTTAGAAAATCACCGAGTAGTTCAAAATTCACAGAGTGATACTGATTCTAGGTGCAACAAGTCTCAGAAATACCAAAGGTGGTAAAGTTGAATGAAGAAACCATCAACAGGACATATGGAGACCCCAGTCTAATCCAGGTCTGAAGCACTTTAGTGAGTTCTTGAAGCCTCAATTCCTGTATTTATAAAATTAGTCTCTTCCAAGAATTTTAGACTTTTTTTTTCATTCACCTACTACATGGTAAATTCTCAGACCCACACAAAATGCCAAAGGACGGAGGGAAATAAGTGACTATGGGCAATTAAATGGAAAATTCTCACCAATAAAGCTGAGAACAGGTACATAAACCCATCAACAATTCACCACCGTGGATCTCTGATGGATAGACCTGGTTTGGGGGGCATCAGCAACTGAACAGATGCCCAAATTGGATATGGTGGCCGTGAGCCAGGAAGAGATGTGGGGCCTGAGAGGCAGCAATGAATGGAAACAGAAAGAAGTGACCTCAAGAAAGAGCCTTGGAACATTGATCAGAAAGTATTTAACTTTGTTGTTAGAGTTTGTGTTCGTGGAATCTGGGGCAACAAAAATAGCAGGGCCCTAGTGGGGCTCAGACATTTATTTGGTAGTTAAAGATGCTTTTCCAGGCCAGAATATCAGGAAGGGTAAATATGATTCCTGAATCTTTGATGTGGCAGGGAACAAGCTGGAAGGCCCAGGCTCTTGCTGCAACAGGCCACCCAGTGAAGGCAGCATTGGGTGAAGAATAGTTTTTGAGAGCTGGGTCCTGGGCTAATACCGCCATATGACATCAGGTAAGTCGGCTCTGCAAGCTAATTTTTTTCATCTATGAAATGATTATTCTGAGGATTAAGTGACTTGAGTTTAGGATTATTGAGTTGATGTTAGGTATCGTATAGCTGTTAAAATTCCATTAGATTTTTAGTTGAGGAGTTACCATATTTCTAAAGTCTGTGCTCTCTCTCTTTAATAAGGGGTAGAGCATGGATTTATCCACCCAATCCACTAAATAATAGTCATTCCAATCTTCTGGCCGGTGCTAATGCCCTTGTACCACACTTGACTGCCCTTCCATGAAAGAACGAGTGAAGGACTCAGACCTGTAGAAACCACCGTGTCTTCCCCCCACACTAGGATTCATCTCTTGAGTCCCCAAACTCATATATTTTGATATATCAGACAAGAGGAAACTAATTGATAAAACTTTGTAAACTTCCTCAGCTGTGCAGGGCCTTAGGAGTCTCTCCTCCAGCAACTATTTCCATTGAGACAGCCAGGGCCAGGATTGGGGACTGAAGTCCTTGTGAGTTCCATGAACAGAATCCTCTAATTAGCTCCCAAATGAGGATTTAGAATAAGGCAGCCTAGGGGCTGAGGGAAGCCCAGGGATTTGCAGATTGTCTTCTGCTAATAAGACCAGGGGGAAGGGCCTCCAAGAAAGAGTTACTTTCCTTTTGGCACTTAGTCTGAAAGGAACTGGGACCTTGGAGAGTGAAGGAAGCCAATTAACAGTGCGTGGTTTCAGTAGTGTCATTAGCAAGACTCATGTCATGAGGGGAGGGAAAAAGTGTTCATAAAGAGAAGGCCTGGGCCTGGGCCAGCCTCCTGCAAATAGGAGCCAGTTGTTCCTGACTTTTTTGCCTGGTTATTGGTATTTTCATTCTTGCTCTCATCAGCATACCCCACTCTCCTATTCTCCGGCTCTTTTTCCTATCACAAGCTGTTTGTTTTTTTGATTCCATATTAATAAATCCATCTGCTTCATAGTCTGCAATGGCTGTAATTTTATAACTGTGTCCTGATTTATTTGATCAAAGCCCTGTCTTAACCCTTTGGATGGTTTCCAGTTTTTCTCAACCAAGAGCCACACTTTGATAGGCCTTTGCACAATTTCCTGGAATTTTCAAGAGTTTTATAAATTTGAAGAACTTCAACTAGCCAGATTGTATTATTTGACTTTCCTTTCAATTCAGTGTGAGAAGGCCACTTCCCTAACCCTAACCAACCCTAGATATTACCATTCAAAAAATCTTTAGGATGCGATACATGAAGCACTATTTTTTAAGTTTTCACTTTTTTTATGAGTAAGCCTGAGATTTCCATTTTATATTAATGAAAATATTGACATTTTGTTATAAATGCTGCAAATGTTTTTCCTAGTACAGTTTTATCTCTTTAATGCTAATGGTGTTTTGATAGTTTATATAGTCAGATAAATATTTATGACTTCTGTTGTGGCTCTCATTTTAAGTTTATAAAAATTACCACCTATTTTCTAGCATTTCTTTTATGACTTTATTTTATACATTTTACATTTTACAATTTTTCTATCCAAATTCATTTTAGTACATGATATGATGTAGGAATACACCTTTATATATTTTTTAACTCTAGCTTGTGTCCCAAAATTGTTTCCAATAATTTGAAGTGTCACTTTTTAACAAATTATATAGTATATATAAATTATATATATATATATATCTGTGTTATCTTTTCGTTGCTGTGACCAAAATACAGGAACAACTTAAAGGAGGAAAGATTTATAGATCTATCTTGGCTCACCGCTTCAGAAGTTTCAGTCCATGGTCAGCAGGCTTCATTGTTTTGAGCCTTAGGTGAGGCATAACGTCAGGGTAGAGGGGTGTGACAGAGGAAAGCTGCTCATCTAATGGCAGCCAGGAAGCAGTGGTTGGGGCAGGTGGGGCAGGGATATAGATCCCAAGGACATGTCCCCAGTGACCTACTTGCCCCAGCTAGACCTCACCTCACAGTAGTCCATTCAGCTATCCATGGATTAATCCACTGATGAGGTCAGAGTCCCCATGATCTGATCCCTTCCCCAAAGCCCCACCTCTGAACACTGGTTCATGGGGGAACCAAGCCTTCAACACAAGATCCTATGGGGACATTCCAGATCCAACCACAACATATACATTAGTCTGTGTCTGAGCCTTACATTCTCCACCATCCTGTGTTGGTCTACCGTGTTTCCACAGCACTGCAGCCTCAGCTTCTCACAGTCGGATTTGCTTGGTTTTCTGGGAAGGAGTCCTCTGACTCTCTCCTCCCAAACCTTCTTGATTAATCTCACATGTTTTATCTTCCCGTTTAACTATAGATAGCATCATTTTGCAACTGGGATTTTCTCCCATTGAGATTTTACTCAGATCTATGTTAAATTTATAGATTGATCTGGGGATATAGATGGCTTTACAATATTGGATCTTTCCTGAGAGGGTCATATATTAAGTGTTATTTCTAGAGAACAGTTTTGTAGGCTTCTAAAATCCAGAGATTTTTGCCTTTTTATGAAGTTTATTTCTCAATATGTAACAGGTTTTTTTTTACTATTATGAAGTGGATATTTTAATGTTAATACGAATATTTTAGGACTTTTGATACATCTTGCTAATTTTGTCTATCATCTGGATGGTGGCATCTTTGTCTCCATTGGGAAACAATCAGTGTCCATTTCACCATACCATCACAGTATTTTATTATTTTAAATCATTGCTAATTTGAGAGGCAAAATATGATAATTTTGATTTGCTTTTTCTGCTTACTACTGAAGCTGAGTATTTTCTCCTGTTAATCGTGTTTGCATTTTTGTCCTTTGTAACTTGCCTTTATGTTCTTGGCATATAAATAAATATATTTATAAATGTAAATGTAAATATAAATATAAATCTATATCTATCATCTATCTATCTATATCTATCTATCTATCTATCTATCTATCTATCTATATCTCCTGGCACCAAATATATATATTTGGTGCCAGGATTGAATCCAGAGACACTTGACCCTTGAGCTACACCCTCATCCCTTTTTTCATTTTTTATTTTGAGACAGGGTCTTGCTAACCTGCTCAGGGCCTCACTAATTCACTGAGGCTGGCCTTGAACTTGCAATCCTCCTATTTCAGCCTCCTGAGTCACTGGGATTATAGGTGTGCATCACCATGCCTGGCTTGTTTGTGGCTTATTTGTCTTTTGAGATCTCAATGTTTTCCTACATATTTCTATTAGATCTTTAGAGGGTAAAGATATTAACCTTTTCATATTTTCTGCAAATATTTCTCCAAGTTCATTGTTTGCCTTTCAACTTGGATGATTCTCCATACCTTAAAAAAACAATTTAAAACTGTTTATATAGTCAGACCTATTGATCTTTTTCCTTAGTCCCTTCTGTTGATTGTGTACCTAGAATGTTAATCCCTCCTGCATTTGTTTTGACACATCTTATAATATATGTATCTAACAGAATTTTTTCAAGTGAACAATCAATTCCCTTGACATTACTTACTGCACATTTCATTCCCTACTTCACTCCCCACTGATTGGTGATGTTTAAATTTTTTTCATATATTAAATTATTATAAATCCAAAAGTATGTGTGTAGTCTATCTTCCATTCCATCTATTCCTAAATCAGAATGGCTTTATTATTGTTACACCGTTACAACAACTGCCCTCATTTTTTCCCTTTCATATCACCAGCTAGAAACTAAGCTTTACATACACCATCTCATTTAATCCTTGTAACCAAAATTCTCTTTGGCAAATGTTACAGTTTTTACTTAGAGATGAAGCTAGCTTGCAGGGGACGGGAGTGGATTCTGAGGAGAGAACACAGTCTAACATTATCTTCATTGATTTTTCAGGTTGTTTGAAGATAAACTACCCAGCTTCTCTTAATCCCCAAAATTAATTTTAAGCACCCAAGGACCCACAGCACAACAGATGCTAAAGCATCACATGGATTTCCTTGTGTAATTTCTTTTATGCATAACAAAACGTAACCCCGACTCTATTTCATTCCTGATGAAATACACATAGCATTCCAGTGGGAAATTTAAAAACTCTCCTGGCCAATGCTAGGAGAATGACTTATCTTCATTTAATATATAGTGGTGGAAATTTAACAACATGTCACTAGTCCTGACATCAACCAGGTATGTATCATTTGAATACAGCAGGTGACCTGGGCTAAAATTCTAAACCTGAACAACCTATGATATAGTCATTTTTAGAGATAATAATTCATATTTTTCTATTACCTAAATTTTAAACTCTGTACTCTGTATCTTAAAAAACTATCTGATTTGGAGATTCAGAAGAGAAAACTGAAGTGAGAACCAATGTGATTCTATTTGCTGATGCAAAAGTCAGAAAAACAATAATCTTAACATGTATTTGGACAAAACTTTTAAACTATATTCATATAAACATTTTCTGTTCCTAAATAGCACAACTAGTGATGTCCAGAAACATAAATGGTGGGGGAAATGAAATCAAAGAGAATTTAAAATAAGTTGAAATATTATGTTCAATGTAAGTGTTAATTCCATTAACAGCACTCATGGAGGGAGCTGAGCAGTTATTATTAATTGAAAATCTATTCAACACACCACCATGAATAATATTTGAGTAAATGTAAGAAGAATATAATTTTGAAGATGTATCCAAATATCAGACAGTCTGTGAGCCCAGACACCTCAGATTAGCTGTGCCCAAACCTGAGATGTGCTCTTAACACTTCCTCCTTTAGACAGAGTTTTTCATGAGGTCAAGCATTCTCTAGAGGCTGGGTTGTAGCTCAGTGGTAGAGTACTTGCTCAGCATGTGAGAGGCCCTGGGCTTGAAAAAATAACTTCTGTATTATTTCTTGACATGTTCCTAGAACCCAGCGCACATGGAAGTGATAAATAAATACTTTAAAAATTTTTTTAATTAATTAATCAATTTTAATTAGGTAAACATGACAGCAGAATACATTTTGATTCATGTACACAATTTCAGCACAACTTTACATTTCTATGGTTGTACATGATATAGCGTCACACCACGTATGCAGTCATACATGGCAAGTATCGAGTTTAAAACTTCTTGTGTTAATAATCTTTTCACTGGAAGGTTCCCATTAAGTACTGTTGAAACTTATGGGCCATGATTTAAAGTATAATTTTAACTAAGTCTGATTCAAAGAATTTGGGGCTTATAATATTTTTTAAAAAATTTATACTTGTAGATTGTCATAATGCCTTTATTTGCTTATTTTTATATGGTGCTGAGGATTGAACCCAGTGCCTCACGCATGCTAGGCAAGTGCTCTGCCACTGAGCTACAGCCCCAGTCCCATACTGATTTATTTCCATAATGTCAAGGTAAAAATCCATCCTTATTCGAATACCTACTCTTCTCCTTAGTGTCTGTTTTTCTTCCCTTCTCATCCTTTCCTTTTTCTTTTTCTTTCTTCCTCCCTTCCTTCTTCCCTCTCTTCCTCTTTCCATCTCTCTATTTTTTTCTTTTTTTTTCTGTGCTGGGAATTTAACCTAGGGTCTTGTGGATGATAGACAAGCACTCTAGCACTGAGTTACATTCCCAGCCTTTTTATTTTATTTTGAGGCAGGGTATTGCTAAGTTCAGGTTTGCTTCAAACATAATCCTCCTGCCTCAGCCTCCCAAGTAGCTGGGATGGTATGCACCACTGAGCCCAGCATGAGATCATCTTCCTAAAATCATAAAAGTATAAGTCAGAAAAGAACAAAGATTGTATAAATCCAATTACATGAGGTATCTGGAGTATTCAAATCCATAGACAGAAAGTAGAACAATGGTTACCAAAGACTGGGAGGAAAGGGGAAGGGAAAATGGTGTTTCATGGGTACAGAGTTTCAATATGGGAAGAATATGGATAGTGGTTATGGCTGCACAACAATGTGAATATACTTAATGCCACTGAATGGCACACTGTAAAATGGTTAATATGGTATATTTGATGTATATTTCACCACGAATAGTTCTGTTCAGAAAAAAGCATCAGAGAGCTCACAGGCTAGGATCAGGGAGAGGACTAGGTTCAGAGGGTTACTTAATAGTTGCAGTCTATGTACTTGTATGTACTTGGGGCAATTTCTTCTCTAGAAGCATTTGCTGATCTGGAAGAGGCTGAGCTATGCTTTTGGAAGGCTCATGGGCCTGGTTCTATCACAATTGCACTATTATAGCTAGACAGCCAATTTGTGCGTTTGTGTGTGTGCACACGTTATGTACCAGGAATAGAATCTAGGGCCATGTGCATACGAGGCATGCATTCTACCCCTGAGCTGCTATGATGTTGATATTCTCATCTTCATTTTGATCTTTGTGGTTCCAACTTGACTAAGCCCAGAATCCAGGGAAATTGTTATAGGGACTTCTCTCTTAATTTGAAGCAAGAAAATTAGGGGAAATAAGGAATATTTAGTTGAGATTTTAAAATGAGGAGTCTCTCACAGTCAGAAAATATTTTGGAAAACCCAGATTATAGTTTATCCTGTTATAGTTCCCAATGCCTCAAGAGCTTGGAAATAGAAAAAAAAATTAAAAGTTGTTACAGTATCTGTGAAAAACTTCCTCAGACAATAGTTAAAGGAAAATAGGAAGGACTATTAACACTCCCAAGAATACATAACACTCTACCTTAACCCCATTATGAGGATTTACACATGTCCAACTATTTCTCATTGTCTCAGGTTTTTTTTGCATGTGCACACACACACACACACACACACACACACACGCTCTAAAACAGTCTTGGCAGGAATTCTTAAGTCTGTGAATAAAGGTAATCTGGTCACTGTTCTGAGCTCTGTGCTCCATAATGTGCAGAGGGAGATCCCAGGTCAAAGGGAACAACCAGTTCAGTTGAATATTGTGGACCTTCCTTCTCCAGCTCATCCCTCTAGAGACACACAGTCTCCTGCTTTGATTGGGAATGGAGCCTTCCCAGCCAACGTTCTTGGTCATCTCATTAGCCAGGACCAGGTCATATGCCAAGAAGAATGAGACAAGTCACATGTCAAGGAATGAGGTTACCTGAGACTGGTGTGGACAAATCAGCCCCTGTGGTGGGTAAGGGGACGCATCCTCCCTGAGTTCAAAGGATCTCCACCTGCAGTCTAATAAACTATGGTTCTATTAGTGAGAAAACAAGAGAGGTGAGGAGAGAAACAGCCACCGGTGGGCCACCAAGAGTGGCTTGGGATAGTCTTAAACCATCCCCCAAACTCACCCCAGTTTCCTATCCTCCCACCTTGCTTCAGTTCCTGGCTTCCCCTCCTCTCCACCTCCCCACACACTACTAGTTGGTTATAATGTTTTCTCCTCAGCTCCCTCACTTATCTCACCTGGTGGCACCTAATCACCTGTAAAGGTTATGCAGCATTTTCTCAGATGCCTCTTCTGATTCACTGAGTCTGGAACAGGCCTAAGAATTTGCATTTCTAGTAAGTTTTCAGGTGACACTGCTGCTGCTGTTCTGGGAACTACAGTCTGAGAACTGCGGCTCTAAGTATGTGTCATTCTCTAATTTGATCCTTTCTCTCCCTAGAAAATACCACACTCTTCAGGTAGGGACATGTCAGACTGAGTTGACATCCCAGCACCCAACATAGACCCTGCCACACAGAGGGATCCCAGCCAAGTTTAATAATTTATATTCCATTCTGTTTGTCTTTGCTTGAATCTCCGACTCTTTCAAAAGTTCACTGGTTCTTCTTAAATTAGTATAATCCTTAGGAAATAGATTTCATCTGGTTCTTTCACAACTTAGATAGTTGTTGAGGCTGTAAGAAATTTGAATACCAATCTCACTGCTCCTAAAAGAGGGTCTTTAGGAAATAATTGCCTCTCAGGGCCACTCCTATAGACCTGATGCAAATTCTGGCTCTTGCATCTATAATTTGTATAACTTTTGGTAACTCACAGCTCAGCCTCAGTTTTATCATCTATAAAATGAATATAATAATGCTATACTTCATGGAACTATTAGGAATTTTAAATGTTGATATATTTATGAGAAATGAATGTAATGCCTAATAGATTTTCAATAAATTCTAGCTGCTACCTTAGCATTGTTATTCATTTTATTAGCGTATTCTATTGGTTTTCCTAAGCCCATTTTTTTTCCTGCCTTACGGAGACCATAAAGAGATTTGGGCTCTGAAATTTACCTCAAGAGAATCCTTCATGCCAGGCATGGTGGTGCACACCTGTAATCTACGTGGCTCAGGAGGCTGAGACAGGAGGATCACAAGTTCAAAGTCAGCCTCAGCAATTTAGCAAAGCCCCTCAGCAACTTAGTGAAAGCCTGTATCAAAAAATAAATAAGGGCAGGTATGTAGCACAATGGCTAAGCGACCCTGATTTCAATTCCCAGTCGCCCCACCCCCATGCTTCATACTTAATACTTTTTTTCTGGGGCTTTAGGTAAAAGGGTTTATCATTGCATTACCACTGTGAACTGCACAGTGACTGCTGGATTGTAGACCAGGGAGACAACAGCAAATTGAGGATCATAGGTGCTTCTCTTGAGAAAAGACAACTCAGGACAGTTGAGACAATGCAGATAGGGAGATAGATAAGAAGCCAAACCTAAGTACACTCGTCTTATTTCATTCAGATGAAGTTTATGAACAGATGGGTGACAACAGACATCATATCAGTGGTTGTCTCAGGGTGAGGGATGACTAGAAAGGGCATGAAACACTTTATAGGATAATAGATATGTCCTATCTACTTGACTTGAATGATGATAATACAGGTATGTATATTTGTCAAAAATTATTGAACTGAACTTACTGATCTATGTACTTTACTGTACATTAGTTATATATAAGAAAAGAAAAAAAAAAAAGAAAGGTGTTACCATAGTTGTTTCCTCATGAGCAGATGGCCACATAGAGTTTGCAGACTACTGTGGTCCAGAGAAACATGTCCATGTGCCCAAAGATCTGGAAGAAGTAGAACTGAGTTGGGTATCCTGAGTTGTAGATGGATCTAGTTTGGGTCTAGATGTCCAGCAAGGTCTCGTGTATGGTGGTGGAGGTATAAAGGATGTCTACATGGAACCCATTGAAGAGAAAAAAGTACATCCAGGTGTAGAAACGTGTTAGCACCAAAGGCCAGGACAGTGAGCAAGTTCCCAGTCACTGTGACCATGTCTGAGAAACTGATGTGACTCCATTTTTGAGAAACCAGCCTCTACCTCAGAGCAAAGCCTGTCCAAGGAAGGGGGTGTGACCCTTGTCCTTGGAAAAACCCACAGAGCACTCCTAAGCACATACCTACCCTGCTGAGTTGTTTGTCTACAAATAACAAGAGAGATCTGCAGCACCAGGTGTCCCTGACTCAGTTAGGCTAGGTGAGGACCCATAGCAACCCCCTAGCAACCTCCAATCAGCATGAGACAGGGAAATACCTGGGATGCCAGATGACCCCCCCAGTAGTTTATGGTGGTTGATAACATATTGGGAAACCATGTATTTCAGCACGTACTCCCCTCGTGGCTTAAAACAATCAGTGCAAACAAATCCCCCTCTTGTACTAACCAATCACCCCTACCCAACTTGTTCCTGTCAGTGAATGTGCTAATCAATGTTAAGAGTTGTTGTTTGACTTTCCTGTGGTATGGAATGATTTGCTGTGTGATGTTGTGACGCATAGAGTATCCCCCCAAAATCTATAAAACCTCACTGGAAAAAGGACCGGGACTCACCCCCTGAGACCGCTGTGTCGGGAATGGTTGTGAGTCCAGGCTCAAGCTTGCAATGAAGACTCTTGTGTGATTGCATCTGATTTGGCTCCTGGAGGTCTACTGGGGTCCCATGAATCTGGCATTATATGTCCATCCACAGAAAGGCAATGTTTTTGGTTGGTTGAGTAAAAGCATGATCTAGCCCATCAATTTGGACTGGTTTCTCAAACAACTCCTAGAGACAGAATTGAGCCCAACTTCTCCTCCTTAAAATGTCTGCAATCGTCTCATAAACTTTGTCATTGTACCCATCTACTTACATCATGATATATGTAGGGACTGAATTCTTCACATCTGCATCTTATCAATCTTTGGGTTGAATTCCACTTTCTTTTAGGTATCGTCTTTCTTCCTGAATAGCAAGTTTTCTCTCTCCATTTTACACATTCAGTGTTTGTTGTTTCAAACATGCATTTGTCTCTGAGTTCTAAATAAAATGGTATGTGGAAGATTCCCCTATCCTAAGCATGTTTATGAGGACCCAACATTATTCACATATAAGATTTTATTTTATTCTAGTTTGCATATTTTATCACCTTTAAATTTTAATTTTTAAATGATATGGGTTCTTAATACCAAGTCTGACTCTGTTGTATTCTCTTTCTTACTATGTTTCTTCAAGAGGATTCTCACTTTACTTCATTTCCTCTGAGATCATATTTGCAACTATCTTGACTAACAACAAAACCTAACAATTTATTCCTGTTAAGAACACTCTCACAATTTTTTGACAAATTGATATTTCTTTATAGACTGTTTACTGAGAAGTCTTGATTTCTATATTCCAATGTTTTCTACACCTAATGGTATGTCTTGTGCTGTGAATATCAGAGATATTAACGTGTGTTCCTTACTATATGGTCACAGGTGACTCTTATACACGTTTTATTTAAGATTAACAGTTTAGGAAGCAGAGCTACAAAGTTTAAAATATTGTCTTTAACTGATTTAACATCTTCTTCCCTAGAAGATACCTAAGAAGAATTCATTAAAACTCATGATCACATGAGTGATATCCTTTGTGATATCCTTTTCACAAAATAGTGATGCTAATAATTATATAGCAGAAAGAAATAGAGTGTAATTTTTCACTTTGATACTTTAGAAGGAAATATAAATATCACAAGAACTCAGTTATGTTTAGGTTTATTACATTGCAACTTGTGTTCCTGTGGCATACTTTATTGATCTATGTTTTGTATAGTGGATTGAACACAGAGGCACTTAACCACTGAGCCACAGCCCTAGCCCTTTTTGTTTTTTTATTTTTGAGACAGGGCTGGGCAAAGTTGTTGAGGCTGGCCTTGAACTTGCAATCCTCCTGTCTCAGCCTTCCATGTCACTGGGGTTACAGGCATGAGTCACCACACCTTGCCACAGTATACAACATCTTTGGAAATTGCTCCACAAGTCAGTTCAAACCATGTAAAACTTGGTGATAATCATTTATTCATCCATTTGTTTGAGAATTAGAACTAGGCTGATATAAAATAGAGTTTATTTAAAATAGTTTACATTAAAGAAAATAAAACAGGATCAGACCCTGGTTTAGAGTTGACTATACTGTTCAGAAAACAGGCAGGTATACACAGGGGATCACAGGTATACATCATGTTGTTGTACGAGAGATCACTTAATAATCAAAAGAAATTAAAACTAGGTTTTCCACCAGTCCAAAAACCAAGAAAAAATAATTAATATTAAATAATAATAAAAATATTTTACAGTATCAAGGAGGTACATATAGCCATTGCTAATGCCATGCCATTAGTAAAAAGTTTTCTTGATAAACTCCTCCACAGCTTTAGGAGTTACAGTAATGGTCATCTATTTGACCTTGGCTTTCCTATCTGGGGTCTTAGGAAAACTTCAAAGAAAAAAATAGGCCTAGGGGCTGGGATTGTGGATCAGTGGTAGAGTGCTCGCCTAGCACGGGCGGGACCTGGGTTCGATCCTCAGCACCACATAAAAATAAAGGCATTGTGTTGTGTCCATCTACACCTAAAAAAAATAAATACTTTAAAAAAAATAGGCCTAAATTGGCCCACCTTCTTCAGTAATTTTTTCAACATTACAATAGTGATTAAATAACTTGTGGCATGTCCACCTGATGAAACATTGTAATCATTACATGAATGCCATCTTGTTAAATATTTTTAAATTTAAAGTCTGTGGTTAATAGTGAAAAGAAAAGTAAATGCTCAGTATTAACTAGGGTTACTGCCCAGCATTGTGGGAGGCGGCTGTGTTAAGTGACCAGCATTTTCCTTCCCTGATTAGTGAGGCACTGTTGGTCACTTCTCGTGATCTGGCCACATCAATTGGCTCTAGAAGGCAGCCCCAATCTTGGAAGTCATAAAAATGTCTCAAATGTGTCTTCATGGGTAGGTGTGCCTTCCTACAGCCCCAGTGGTAGAGTTACCTTACCTGTCCTTGTAACCCTGCCCCTCTTGACCTTTATTGGTTGGAAATTTCTAAAGAATTAGAGTTCCCCCCAATAAAAGACCAGTCCTGAACATGCTAGCTCTCTCTCTCTTGCCACCCTCTTGTGACATTCCTCACTCTCCCATTTGGAGGGCTTGAAGCCGTGGGCAGAGGAGCTGTCCTGGGGCTTAAATTAAAGGTAAATTGTGTGTCTGTGTTTTATTTGATACCTTAGGAGGTTCACTCCAGCAACCTTTAGTTTAGCTGCTCACGCTGGTTGGGGGCAGTACAGCATTGCAACTATTGGTGCTCAAGTCCTCTCTCCCCAAACTGAATATTTACTATCAAGGGTGGATCCCCACAATTTTACATCTTCAAAAATGAACCAATGACATTGGTTCACCCTTCTTGATGTGCCAATGAGGAAACAGACCCAGAGCAGAGAAGTGAATTTGGCCAGAGTCTATCTGCAGCCAGGACTTGGATGTCCCACTCACACCCCAGACTCCTCTGACTTTCCTGGGAGATCAAAAGGGCTGGTCATCCCCAAGAAAAGTGAATAAATGTTGCCAAATGAATGGTTGAGCTGGAGAATTTCATCCCATGAGATGGGACTATCATCTCCATAAGCATTATAAGGCAGCTTGGCAAATGAAGAGCACAGGACAGAGACAGAGAGAGCAAGCTTGGGAGACACTGGTCCTGCCTGGGAAATTGAATGTACTACTCTAGATCCAGGAAGATTCCCTGCTGAGGTCAGTGAGGATGTCTGGACAGTAAAGAGGCTTTGAAATGAGAAGCAGACTCAATTTTGCTTTGGCACAAGCTGGACAGGACTGAGATCCTAGCATCTCCAATCTGGCCATGGAGTGAGGGCAGTACCTCACGAGTCCAGTAAGAGCAGCTCCACCTGGGATGCGAGGCTCAGCTGCCCCAATCTCAGTCCTGTTGTCCTGGGGTGACTGCCAGTACCTGTGGCTCTTCTTCCCCTCCCTTGACTTCTGGGTTAGGCTGAACTTCTAGGAACAAGTGGGCCTTGGGGCCCAGGGAAGGGCTGCTGGGCCCACACTGGGAGATGGACATCCAGGTCTCAGCTCTGGCACAATGTTCTTCTCACATGGGGATTGGGAGGAGGAGCTCCTTGGTGAGCAAGGAGTCACATGGTGATGTTGCAACCTTAGGGGTGATGGTGGAAGTTCCACATGGAGAAAGCCAGGGAGAAGAGGACTGGGTCTCCTGGCCATGGGTCTTTAACCAGCCCTCTTGGGTCTTTCCCTGAAGTAGGAAGCTGAGGAGTGACAGCATTACCCTCTGAGCCTGGTGGATTGTCAATCTGAGTTCCTGGATCCCAAATACCTTTGCTCCTACTCTCCCACTCTATATTTTTAGCAGGGTAGGTGAGGGGAAGCCAGGATGGCTGAGGGCTGAGGGATCCTCATGGATCACAGAGGCTGCTGTAGCTCCCCATAGAGTTTTCTAGTTAATTAATTAGCAGGTGACCCCCTCTGCTCTGACCTGCCTGTTACCCCTCCCACCTTTGACTGTGGAGCCAAGTCTTCCTCTCCAGGGTACACCTGCCATAACTTCTCCTCAGCTGCAAGGAGACCAGCCCCTGGGTCTGTGTTGTGGTGGCCAGAGCCTGACCATGCCCACAGCTGAGTTGACAGGCAGGAGACTTGTTGGCGGGGAGTAGAATAATCAGAGGAGAAAGGCAAGGTAGGTAGGTCAAGTGCCTGAGGAAGAGAGTTAAAGAAGTACCTGCCCACATGTGGCAGACAGCACAGGGAAGTGACTAACCACAGGTGGTATTCAGAACCTAGAATTGGAATCCTGGCTCATCCCCTGATTGCTGAATGGCTTTAGGCACAGTCTTCTCCAGGTGCTGCTTCCCTGGCTTATAACACAGTATAGAGTAAGATATATCTAAGAATCATTACTAGTTGCCTGATATCAAGACAGGAAGGGGAACTCCTTGACCATGTCTTGCTTATCTCTGAATGCCCCTCTCCTGCCTTCTGCTCCAGTGCCTGCCTGACACGGAGTAGACACAACAGGTAAGATTATTGAAGAAGTGAGTGAGATGTTGACAGACAGAATTAGAGGAGGGGAGGAGATGTTTGAAATGGGAAAAGCTTATTTCGGGTTAACACTGTCATCAAGGAGAAAGCTATTTTGCACCCCATTAATAGAACAATCTGGACTGTCCAGGAAGAGACTGGATTCATGGAATTGGATAGAAGCCCCCAGGACTGAGAGTGCAGGGGCCAGTGATGGTCTCCCCTGTGCTCCATTGCCCACTACCTCTCTAATAGGGCAGACAGACCTGAGCAAGGGAGGGTGGGGGAGGGAGCAGCTAGCAGGCGTTTATGTGTGAACCTGTGTTGAGTCCCACTATGTCTGGGAGGACCCCCTGAGGTCTCTGTGTCTCTGTCATTTATGTGTGGAGATCTGTGTGTACATCTTCATATGTAAGTGGCACATATGCTGTGTTTTCTGTAGTGCATGGATCATGTCTGTGTCTGTGTGTTAGTGACTATGACTGTCCGTGTGTGCTTGCATGTGTGTGTTCCTGTCCTAGTGAGTGAGTGCATGACTGGCATGCCCATGTATCTGAGTGTATCAAGATATGCCTGCACTTTTGTGCAGGTGTGTGCCCTGCGTACTTCTGTGTCTTGATGTAACTGAGTGGCATTGTCTGCAGTAGGGTTTAGGGTAGCAACTTGTGTTGGAGACATGGGACTAGTTCTACATCTGATGCCTCCCTGCTTCATTTTTCTATTTTAAGTGAGTCCTTCCTACCTCCTTCAAAGCAGCACCCATAATATCTGGGCCTCAGGAAAAGGGTCCTGCATCAACAGAAGCAGGTCAGTACCCAAGAACCCCAGTCCTGTGCCAGACATTTCAAGGGGAACTGACATGAATCCAGTAAACATATCTCCTCATTGAGAGGAATTAGGAGGTGGGGGGTTGACATTTACTGAGCACCTATTATTTGCTGGGTTTTGCTTCAACCATTATACCATGAGGAGGGTATAATGATACATTTTTAGAAAAAAATGGAGCTCAAGACATTAAGTAACTTCCCTAAAGCTTCCCTTGTAATTTCCTTTGTATGTGTTATTTATTCTAAAATTATCTTCCACCCTTGACTGTCCAGTGAACACCTTCTAGCTGGCCCTGCTCAAGTGCCACCTCTTCTCTGGAGCCTTCCCTGACTGTCGAGAGTGTTAGGGAAAACCCCTGTGCAAGACCAAGGGTCAGATGGGAAAAGATAACTAAACATTTGTCCTCAGAAGCCTCATCATTTAGTGGGAAGATGAGCATCACAGCAGAAGAAGTCACTTTAGTGTCAGCAAAGGAGGGCTGAGTTCCAATGAGAGTTACAAGAGACAGAGGAGAGAGGCAGATGTGGGGGCTGCAGAGTCCCGAAAGGGCACGGGGCTTCTGGGAGGAAGCAGAACCAGAGTTGGATATTGGAATAGGTAGAAAAAGCATTCCAGGAAGGGTAGAGAGGGCAGGGGAGGCATGTGAGAAAGCTGTAAGAGGCAGCACAAAGGCCAGCCTGGCTGGGGTCAGGGGGAGCAGCAGCCTATGGAAGCAGTTGGGGGGAAGACTGGAGAGAATACCAGGAGCCATGTTGGAAGGCCTTGGACACCAGGGTGAGAAGTCTGAACAGAATCCAAAAGGCAGCAAAGAGTCTGTCTGGGCAGTAAGCTGAGTGGGAAGAGCATGGCTCAGGAAATCCCTGCAATTCTGTCTGTCTGCCTCTCTCTACATAGTTCCGTTGTCGCAGCCCACAGGAAACACACTGAAGCCTCTGGGCTAAGATGGATGGTCACACACCTGTCCCCAAGACTGGGGACCTTTGGCCAGAAGAGAGACCAGCCCACAGACTCTGCAGAAGAGTTGTTGGGTTCTCTCACCTGAAGGGCATGTTGCCCTTCAGGTGAGAGAACCCAACGTTTCTCTGCTATCTTCTTACCATGAGTCCTGTCTTCCTCCCACCCCATTCTCCATCTACTCTGCATTAAGTATTAAGGAGGAAGAAGCCACATTTTAGCTCCAACTCTCCCCCCTACACAAAAAATATCTTTCTTTGCTTTCACATTCTCTCTCCCCAACCTGCCCTGCCCTTTCTATTCCCAAGTGATCTTGTATTCATTCTTCCAAAATTAATTTGATCCTCCCCTCTTCTGTGAGATCTTCCCTATATCAGCCAGGCAGAGGAAATCACCCTTAGTTTGTTCATACAATCAGTGTAGTGCTTATTCCATTGTGCACAGCTGGAGGTCAAGGACAATGGCTGCCTTACCTCTGTAGCCCCAGAGCCCACAATGCCTTCCCCCAGCAAGCACTCAATAAATAGGCATGAATGGTGAGTTTGAGCCATTTTATTGACCCAGGGAACTCCACACAGATCAACCCCAGCTTGAACACTGTGCCCAATTCCTGCTGAGAAAACATTGACAAAGCAAAGAGTGAATGAAAAAGGACCGGAAATAAGATCTTGTAAGAAAGGATCTAAGGCTCCAGTGATCTTCAGGTTGAAGAAAATATCTGTAGACCCAGAATAGATCCCCTTGATATCTATATAAAAACGAACAAAACAAAACAAACCCAAAAAACAAAAAATGCAGAGAAAGTAGATTTGGCACGTGTTGTCCCTAGAGGCCAAAATTGGTGTCATTTCTTGCAGAAAATTAGGTTTTTTAGTTGAGATTAAGAAAAACAACTAAATAACTATATCCCTCCAGAACTGGACTGAACCATTTCAAGAAGCCATAGAAAAAAACCAGTGGATTTCTATATAGGGGGAAAGGAACCAAGATCTATCAGCATCCATTCTCTGCTACTCCTTGTACATACATTACCTCACTTAATCTTGACATCAGTCATGTAAAGCAGGAATCAATATCCTCGTTTCTTAGATGAGATGACTGGAGATTAAATGAAGGAGGATCCACGTTTACACAGCAGTCAGGATCAAAGCCCATGTGTCTGTGACTTCACAGCCAATGCTCTTTCTGCTGCATCACACAGCTGCCTGAGGAGGGGTTGGGAAGTGAAGGTCAAGGTCAAGGGTAAAGGAGAATAGTGCACTGAAAAAAAATGGATAGATTTGAGGGGTGCCAAAGTCCAGCTCTTCCATGCTCCTATTCTGTGATGGGCCAATGAGTAAGTCTTGCAGAAACTAAGGAGGTGATTTCTCTGGGACGGCTAACGGTTGACAATGACAGAGAAGCAGAAAAATGAAAGCAGGATACATCCTCTCTTCTTTACCCTCCCTTCATTTCTGTTTATCACTCACTGCTCCTCAAAAAACCTAATTCAACAAATATTTTCAGATGCATTTTGTATATAGCTCACTGGACAAAGCAGGGAGATGTAGTTTCTTCCTGGGAGGAGCTTTTTTGTCAGGCACTGACTTGGTCCATTTTCTGAGATCTGACCAGTTTTCCTGGCAAAGGGTGGGCTGATCAGCTTTGTAGCAGGACACTTGTAGAGACCTTGGAACAACAGGAGATTGTGGTGTTTTAAGGAAGAAATTGAATGGGAGACAAAATGAGTGCATTATTTCTGAAATCACTGGAGTCGTTGGCTAAGTGAGAAATGTAATAGTTTTATGTACAATCAATTTTACACACAGAGATAACAGCAAGAATAAGCTTTGCCCAGGGTCTCAGTGTCATCATGTGGATGCTTTACTCTTTCTAGTCCATGTCTTCTCTACCAACAATTCCACACAGTCTCTTCCCACTCTCAGGAGTACCCTCTCCTCCTACACCAGAGCATGTCTCTTTCATAAACTCCTATTCATTCTTCAGGGCCTGATTCAAGTCTCACCCCCTTTTTAAAAAATTCTTCCCAAGCTCCTCCAGGAAGAATAATTTACTCCAATGTGGTTCATGAAATTAGAAACATACTAAGATACTCAGCATGTTGCTCCAGATCTAACTGAGGGTAGAAGCTGAGACTCTTCCATCTTGCAGTCTCCCACAGTATCCTATACCGGGGTCAACAAATCATGTCTGACTGGGAAAGTCCAGTCTTCCACCTGTTTTGTAAATAAAGTTTTATGGCCACACATGGCCATGGCCATACATTTACTTATTGTGGGCCACTGCTTTTGCACCACAAAAATCAGAATGGTGTGGTTACAACAGAAACTGTATGGCCCACAAGCCTAAAGTATTTACTACATGATACTTTACAGAAAAAAAAATGGTTGATTTGTGAATTAGCACATAATGAGTGGTGGAAATGAATGGCACATACAGTAAGGTGTCTGGTTTGAAGAGATTTAGATTAGTATTTATATGGCCTGGGTCCTGACTCTTTGACTAAATAGGTGATAATGATGATGATGATAGACTAATGATGAGTAGACAGATAAAAGTTATACAACTTATTATGTGTCAGGCAGTGTGCTAACAATTTTAAATTTACTATTCACTTTATCCTCATTACCAAGTCCAAAGATAGAAACTAGTATTTTCCTCATTAAAGAAGAAGGAACTGAGAGCACATACTACCTTATTAGTAAAGGGAAGACTCAAAATCAGGTATGACAACAAAACTTGAGACTTCCAATCATTACCTTAAAACACCCTTGTGATATGTGGTTTCTTCATAAAATTAGGATCATTCAGTGAGCAATGTGGTTTTCAATCTGTTTTAGCAAGCAAAAATCTAAATTTTTGTAAATACTCTGTGATCCGGACGTGTAAAAAAATTTACATATGGAACATCAACATACAGGAAATCCCCCTGGGGTTCCTCAGAACTTATACCTGCTGTCTCTTCTCACTTCTCAGCATTCCCACCTGGCCAGGTACTCCATGGCTCTGGTCAACCTCACATCCGGCCCCGAGTTCCTCCTCCTTGGCCTGATGGATGACACAGTCGCCCATCCAGTGTTGTTCCTGCTCTTCCTCAGCGTCTATCTGCTCAGCGCCATGGGCAACCTGAGCATGGTGGTACTGGTGAGGTCCGATGGGGCTCTGTGCTCCCCTATGTATTACTTCTTGGGTCACCTGAGCTTTGTGGATGCCTGCTTTACCACGGTCACGGTCCCCCGACTGCTGGTCAGCCTGCTCCACCCAGCTCAGGCCATATCCTTCCAAGCATGCTTTGCCCAGATGTACTTCTTTGTGGCTCTGGGCATCACCGAGAGCTACCTCCTGGCGGCCATGTCCTACGACCGCGCGGTGGCCGTCTGCCGGCCACTGCACTACACTGCGGTCATGACACCCTGGCGCTGCAGGGCGCTGGTGGGTGCGTCCTGGGCGGTGGCCCACCTGCACTCGCTGCTCCACACCCTGCTCATCTCCGCGCTCTCCTACCCCCACTGTGCCCCCGTGCGCCACTTTTTTTGTGACATGACGGTGATGCTGAGCTTGGCGACCTCAGACACGTCCACTGCAGAGACTGCCATCTTCTCCGAGGGCCTGGCGGTGGTGCTGACCCCTCTGCTTCTTGTGTCGCTTTCCTATGCGCACATCCTAGTCGCGGTGCTTCAAGTGCGGTCTGCAGGAGGCAGTCGCCGTGCCTTCTCCACCTGCGGGGCCCACCTGGTGGTGGTGTCGCTTTTCTTTGGCTCTGTCCTGTCGGTGTATTTCCGACCTTCATCCGCCTACTCTGCGCGTTACGACCGCCTGGCCAGCGTGGTGTATGCAGTGGTCACACCGACCTTGAACCCATTCATCTACAGCCTTCGCAACAAAGAGGTCAAAGGCGCTCTAAAAAGGGGGCTCAGATGCCGAGCTGCACCCCAAGATGTGTAAGGACAGGTCTGGGTTCACCAGCACTTTAGTAAAAATACCCAAATCTAAGTTTCTCAATTTTGATCCTATCCACATCTTATTTTTTGTTAAATAAAAAAATTAGACGGAAGTAAATATGACATGTTGATTATAGTGGTGGGTGCATAGCAGTAAGTCCAATCCATTCAGTGTTGCCTGAGCGCTTGAACTAGACTTGACTTTAAAAAAACTGGGGGCAACAATCAAGGTAAGGCAAGGAAACTTTACCTGTTGGTGGAAAAGGGAAAGAAGAGTGTGACACAGCAAAGAGGGGTGGAGAGGAATGTTGGGAAGCAGGGGAGGTCTGAGGAGTTTTTTCCACATTTTTTTGTTGGTGCATTAGAGTTGTCCATAACCACGGGATTTATTTTTACTTTTTCATACATGCACACAATATAACAATGTAATTTGGTCAATATCACCCCCAGCACTTCTCCCCTCCCTCCTCACCTCCCATACCCTAGCCGCTTTTCTTTATTGATCTCCCTTTGATTTTCATGAGATTCCCACTCCATTCTCTCTCTCTCTCTCTCTCTCTCTTTTTTTTTTTTTTTTTGCTTTTTCCTCTCTAACTTCCACAAATGAGAGAAAACAGAGGACCCTTGACCTTGACCTTCTGAGTTTGGCTTATTTCACCTAACATGATGGTACCTAGTTTGTATTCATTTTCCTGAAAATAATATAATTTCATTTTTTCTTTATGTCTGGGTAAAACTCCATTGTGTATATATACCACATTTTCTTTACCCATTTATCTGTTGATGATCACTTAGGCTGGCTCCATAGTTTGGCTATAGTGAATTTTCCCTTTGAAAGGGTATTAAGGAGGTTTTGTTGAATGTACTGTAATACAGCCCTGCAGACTCCTCCCCAGGAAACTTCAGTAAATATCTAGTTATTTTAAAATTTTAAAATTTTACCCCCTATATTATACCAACCACTTTCATTGTGAAAATTCAAAAATAAGGATAAAAATTTTCCTTTACCCACCCAAATCAACCTTCACTGCCATCCCAGTTGTCCCTTCAATCTCTCTCCCTGTCTCTTGTTGAAACATAAATAGTATCTTCCACTATATACTATTCTGCAATTTCCTTTTTTTTTTGCATAAAACAAGACATGTAGGAGATCTTTTTGCTACAAATAGAATGTATTCATTTTTAATCTCAGGTCCAGAACACTAGATCCTATATATCTTCTGTGGCTTATTTAATCATTTCCTTATCAATAAGTGTTTTAATAAATATTTAAAAATGTTTTCCCATTTTTTTTAGTATTATAAGGATGTAATAGATATTCTTGCAAAAAAATAAAAATCATCATTTAGTGAGGAACAAGCACAGTCCTAAGTGTTTCATGTATCTATTTCAGTCCATAGAAGTTTCCACAAAGAAACCATTTCTTCCCCATAGTATAAGAGTAAAAACAGATTGAGAGAAATCAAGTGATTGTAAGTTGTAAGTCTAAGTCCTTCATCTCCTTCAATGATTTCTCGTCTATTCAATCCTTTTCATTGTATTGAGAAACTTTTAATAATATATAAATTCTTGGAGTGTAATTATGGCTACCTTTTTTCTTTTATCTTATTCATTTTAATTGTTCCTGTTTATTTTTTCCTTTTTAAATTTTGTGATCAGCATGCATTAGCTTTACATATTAATGGGTTTTGTGTGATGTTTCAATGCACGCTTACAGTATGCACTGAACAAGTCCACCCCTTCCCACTCTTAATTATTGAATTCCCTCATTTGATCTTCACTTGGCTCCTTTTCTATTCTTAGTGTTCTTTATTTATGCCTTTTCTCTGCTTTGTCTTGTTTTGCATGTTGAAGTTTTCCCTGTTAGGTTAATCTTTTCAAAGAATATTTAGCTTAACTGATGCTAATTCTATTGTTTTTTTGGTTTTCAGCACCATTGATTTTTTTGGCTTTCATAGTTAGTAATCCCTTCCTCTTATTTTCTCCATGTTCTCCATGGTACTTTTTCTATATAATTGAGGTTTATGTATCATCTTGACTTTAGGAGAGAGCTGTCTGCTGATGCCATTTTTGGATGTGACATCTCTTAGCATGGACAATCCAGGGCTGTTCTTTGGGGGATGAAGCTGAAGGCCTTCTGGGTCTCACTGGTCCTGCTGATCCTCCTGGAGTAGTAGTTGTATTTTATGTATAACTATGTGGCTTGGACTGCCTCTAAGGTGTGGATGGCATAAATCCTAAATCAACATGAGGGCGTTCGTCCTGGTTCTTAGGAGCAAGTGTTTCCTTCCCCTTCATTCCTTCTCATCTCTTGCTGCTAGGTAGGAAGTTTTAGGAGAATATTCTCATTGAATTTGCAATCTTGGAAATCCAGAATCCACGTGTGCTTCCAATTCTAGTCTCCAGTCCTATGTATCTCATAAGTTCATGTCCTCTGCCCTGTAACACTCGGGCTGCCAGGATCTTACAAGTGGCAGCCATGCCCAAGGCTCCATGCAGTGTTGGCTTCTGAGCCCACCATCCCTCAGCCAGTTTCCTCCTTCCTGGATCCTGGAGGTGTCCTGTCCTTTTGGCCAGCCCAGACATGTACTTCATGTGTTTAGTTCCTAGAAGCAGAGGATTTTCAGGGTTGCTACTTCAGATTTGCTAGAACCTGAAACACTTGTTGGAAGCTTCCAAAGCAGAGTCTCCATGTCTGCCTTGGTAGACTACAGGGTGCTTTGTGTGTGTGTGTGGAGCATCTTCATCAAAATCAAGTCTCACTCTGTAAAAACTGTGTCAGCTAGCTGGGGGCTTGTAATCCCAGCAACTTGGGAAGGCTGAAGCAGGAGGATGCAAGTTGTAGGCCAGCTTCAGCAACTTAGTGAGAGTCTGTCTCAAAATATAATTAAAAGGGCTGAGGGTACAGCTCAGTGGTAGAGTCCCCTGGGCTCAATCCCTATTACCAGAAAAATAAAAAATAAAAATTTAAAAGATAAATCACGCGCATCAATGAGACACACAACTGTGGAAGAACAATCACGTGGTAAGAACCGCTGACATTACCATTTTATTAATAAGAAATGGAGGCCCAGAGAAACAGGGACTCTTGCCTCAGGATACAGGGCTAAGAAGTGGTGCCACAGGGCTCTGAGCCCCCCTCCCTCCTCTCTGACTTCATTCCCAATACTCATGGGGGGATGGTCACTGCCAAGCTGTCAGGATATGTGTCAGTGTGCTGAGCACCAGCCCTGCAGAGCCATCCACAGGTGAACAGCCAGAAGGATGGGCATTGGAACTCAGTGGGTTTCATTTGGCCACTGGCTTGCAGCCCCTTCATGCCCAGGAGCCTGAGGAGTACTCCACCTTTCAGACCTGAGCTGGCCAAGGTGGAGTCACTTGGGTGGGCTTCAGGGGCAGGGGCCATGCATTCACAGGAGAAAACCTGCAGCAGGCTTAGGCAAAGCTGCACAGGTCTCAGCAAGAAACACTAATGAACAGAGCCTGGGATGGAGCCCAAGTTAGAATGGCAATGACACTTAGTTCTGTGGGCTAACAGCAGGCCTCTGAAGGCTCAGCAAATGAGAAACCACAACAGGATTAACACTTGTCCAAAGGCAGACAGCAACATGGGCCACAACCTGAGAGAGGACCACACTTACCCCACACATAGGGCTCCAGCCACCGTGACATAAAGATGCAGTGTCTTCCTGGCAGAATAAGGGCCACTGTGGCACATATCTTTATGACACCCCCTCTGAGGAGCCCTTCCCAAGCCTGCGACAATTTCTACAATTTCTGGCCCCCGGGGGCCCAGCCCCCAATTCTTTGTTCTGCATGTCGAAGTGGCCAGCTCACTAGGCCTCCTGTTTTTCCGCCTGAGACACATGTATTCCACGGGAACGTCTTGGCCTTTATCTAACAATGGCAGATGTCACGACCGAATTTCTCCCCCTTTCTGCTGTCCGTGCCTTTCTTTCAGGGTGCTGCCAACTTGCTTGTTGTTGTATTTCTAAACAGCCACAGTTCAGCCTCAGCTGTCCCCCTTCGTCTACCATCGTCACGATACAGGATGCGAGGCAAGGCACTGCACTTGAGTGATCCTTGAAGTGGACCTCAAGGAGAGCATGTCCTATTGCATGCAGGTTGGACGTCCACGCCCCGCCCCACGAAAAAAGGCATCGGCTGATATGGCCTCAGGTTTGGGGAAGGGCCCTCCTTAAGGCTGGACCATATGCAGTCACTTCTGCACAGTGGGATAGGACCTCTACTCTCGCCTGTATTGTCTTAGTAAAACAAAAAAGGGGGAACTGTGGTGAGCTGTTTCTGTGTACTGTGGCCGCCATTACAAGATGGCGCTGATAAGCACCGTGGCCTGTGATAAACAACTCCTTATTTTGGGAGAGTTGGCACGTAGCTGTAAAACACCCTATGAGAAAGATCCACGTGGCAGTTGTGCATTGGGGCTTTATCTGCTTTATTAGGGCTGGGGCACGTAGCAGGAGTAGTAGTAGTAGGAGTAGCAGTAGAAGTAGCAGTAGGAGTAGTAGTAGAAGCTAGAAGACATGTCAAAATAAAGGCCTGAATAAACTGCTGAAGGAAGAATCCTGTGTCATGTTTCCTTTGCTGGCGAGGGGACGCGGCACTCCTCCCCGTAAGCCTTCCTTTTATGACTAAAATTAAGTTTTTCTCCACTTCTCACACGAGACCATATATGGAGCTGACTTCTGCAGACACTCCTCTCAGGAAACAGGAAACTGTTTCAAGGCTCCGGGCATATCCCCTTGCCTTGCCTCTGCATGACACTGCTCCCTTGTCTCTGCCAGGAGCCTCAGCCTTCCTCACCCAGCCCCAGCTCTTGATGACAGCCCCTCCTTGGCCCGGCCTGCGCTGTCCTCCAGCACTCAGGCTGGGGAGCCTGTGGAGTCACCGCTCTGAGGACTAGAAGGCACTGGCAGGGCACTGTGCAGATCCTGGACCTAGGGTGCAGGTGGCGGGGGTTACTTGCAAAAGATCCCCTTTCTCATCTACCAAGTGTCTCTTCACAGTTTCTAAAGAAACCCAGGTGTTGTAGAAAGCTGTTGTAGATGGCTATGATAGGTAGACCATCAGCTGGCACTTTCATTGGACCAACTCCATAAATAGCTACAAAAACTAACTTCCTCCTACTTCAACTGTCAGAATCGGTGGCACATAATACCAGCTCTTCTGGTGTATCAGCTGACAGCACAGTCACCCATCTCCAGCAGGCTGCCTCCCAGAGCTTACTTCTTTGCCCACAAGCAAAGGGTGTTCTGTAAAGTGCAGGGCTCTTGATAACTGCCCTGATGCATCTACTTTAGAGATCCTGCTTCTGGAAAAATGTACATATTTGCAGGGAAAAAGTTTGCCTTGAACCTCAAAGAAAATTTTGGACTCGGACTTTTGGGCATTGCTGGGACTGTTTAGACTCTGGGGACTCTGGGAAATTGACTGAATGTGTTTTTCATCGTGAAGTTGGCATGAACTTTTGGGGGCCAGGATAGAATGTTATGGTTTAGATATGAGATGTCCCCCAACAGCTTAAGTATAAGATAATACAAGAATTTTCACAGATGAAATGATCAGATGATGAGAGTTGTGACCTAATCAGTGGATTCATCTACTCATATGGATTAACTAGGCAGTAACTGTGGGCAGCTAGGATTCCCTGGATGAGGTAGGTCACTGGGGGCATGCCTTTGGGGTTTCTATTTTGTCTCTGGTGAAAGGAGCTCTCTCTGCTTCTGACTGCCATGTCAGAGCTGCTTTCCTCTGCCACACCTTCCGCCATGAGATTCTGCCTCACTGTGGGCCCAGAACAATGTAGTCAGCTGGTCCGAGAAATAACCTCTACAACCATGAACCAAAATAAACTTTTCTTCCTATGTGTTCCTGTCAGGTCTTTTAGTGACAGTGACAAAAAAGCTAACAAAAACATAAGATATTATCATTATTTTGTAAATGAAATAATGGTAGTGTTTGTGCACTTTTTTGGGGGGGTGGGTGGGTACCAGGGATTGAACTCAGAGGCACTCCACTACTGAGCCATATCCTTAGTGTAGGGATTCTGTGTTTGGGATTGGGGACTCTGATAAACTTCGTGATTGTGGCATGCTTGGTAGCTAGGAAGTTTCTGTGCAAAGGCTCAGAATGCTTGGCTGCTGGGAAACTTCTGTATAAAGACACAGGATGCCTGGCTGCTGTAGCAGTGTCCTTCATGAAGTAGCTCTTATCAGCTTTGACCTTCATCTCAGGCACACAGCTCCTGGGAATATAGGGACTCTCTTGTTAAAAAAACACAATGTTTCACTGAACCTAAATCTGTCCATGTAATAGTACCTTTATACAATGGAATTTCTTTAAAACTGCACAAAGCTCCTTACATTGCATATTGTAACTGTGAATGTAACTGCAGAATAAGCAACCTTAATAATGTAGTTATGGTACTAATGACCTAATGTAACCTATTGGTTTAAATAAACGTGGTCACTTGTGTAAGCAGCCACTTTCCTGCCTCTGCACCTTGTCTCTGTGCCTCCCTTATTATTTTTCCTTACATCCTAGATCTATTTTGCATTTTATTTAAAGACAGCATCTCACTGAGTTGCTTAGTGTCTCACTTTCTTTCTTTCTTTCTTTTTTTTTTTTTTTTTTTTTTGCTGAGGCTAGCTTTGAACTTGTGATCCTCCTTTCTCAGCTTCCTGAGCTGGGAGGGTTTACAGGTGTGCACCACAGTGCTGATATGTTTGTGCATTTTTAAAAGCTACTATATTTTAGGATACAAATGGATAATGAATAAAAGTCGAATTGAAACAAGATTGGCCATGTAGTGATAAGTGTTTAATCTGAGTAATGATTATATGGGAGTTCAGCATATTACTCACCTTACTTTTGCTCATATTTAGAATTTTGTCATGATAATTTAAAATTTGATTACAAATTTTGCTTCTATTTGTGGATTTTTTAAAAGATCAGGCTTTTCTAACCCAGAATAATTTGCAATTTATTCCTTTTCAGTTTTCTTTCTTTTTTTAAAGAGAGAGAGAGAGAGAGAGAGAGAGAGAGAGAGAGAGAGAGAGAGAGGAGAGAGAATTTATTAATATTTATTTTTCAGTTTTTCAATGGACACAACATCTTTATTTTATGTGGTGCTGAGGATCGAACCCAGGGCCCCATGCATGCCAGGCAAGTGCATTACCACTTGAGCCACATCCCCAGCCCCCTCAATTTTCTTTTTAAAATAGGTAATACCAATAGGAAATTCAGGTCTATAGGTATCACAATGCTTTTTTTTTTTTTTTTTTTTTTTGCACAAGGTATTGAATCTAGGGCAGGGGCTCACACATGCTAGGCAAGTACTCTCTTTTTTATTTTGAAACAGGGTCTCACTAAATTGTCTAGGCTGGAGTCAAGTTTGTGATCCTCCTGCCTCAACCTTCTGAGTAGCTGGGATCACAGGTGTGTGCTATCATGCCTGACCCACCATGCTCCCCCGGCCAATGCATGAACTATCTACTTAATACTTTTATGCAAAAGCAGCAACATTGTAACACCTGTAAATGTCATGATGAACTTATAGACACACACCTGGGGAAAATAGCTCTGCAAAGACAGAGGCCATAGGGAGGTTGGATATGAATGAGCCTAAGACATCTTTATATGCCCCCAGCAGAGTGGGAGGATGGCTCAGACTAATTTATAGTCAAGTAGGGGTTTTGCTCATAAAAATGGATTGGATGATCTGTAAATACTCAACACCCTAGTAGCTGATAGTGAGAAGGCAGTACAGCTTAAGTGAGCAAAAACCCACCATAGATTCAAATCTCAGTTCAACCAGAGACTAGATGTGATCTTGATACATGTAAGAGTTTACGCATACAATCCCCCATATAAGGGACACTGTTGAGTTTTAAATAGCATGTGTGGAGTGTGAGGAAAGTGTTTCCTGAGTAGGTCTTGCCGTTCAATCCTTGTATGTCTTCAAGGAAACCTAGAATCATGACTGACATTTGGCCAACCCCTGGTAATGTGGCCTTTGAGTGTTGTTAAGTTAGTGGTTGACCATGATGTTTTATATACCTGGAGAAATGGGCCATGTCATTTCAGCCTGTCAGGATTGCTTTGCACATACATCAGCATACTTGATGTGTGTCCGGTTTCATCATTGGGACCCTAAGTTTCAGTGGCTGTGACTGTCATGTAGCATGATGTCTCTTGTGACTGGCTCTCAATAAAAGCCTCAGACCCAAAAGCTTGAACAGTTTTCTCTGTGTGTGCAGAGACATTCTGCACATGTCCACATACTTTACTGCTAAAGAGAAAGCATGTCCTGTATGGCCCCAGGTGGGGAAATGGTCAAAAGCCTGTGCCCGATGTCTCTGGATTCCTCCTGATACATATCTTTTCCTGATGCTCTTGGTTTATATACTTCTGTTCTAATAAATATTATCCATAAGTATAAAAAAACACATATCCTTGAGAAAATGATGTAGGAAGCACCTGCTGAGAAGTGGGAGGACAATGGCTTGGACCTTGTCACAGTGATGTGACTAGAGCTCACCTAGTCACTCTGGAAGTTTCCAGGGCAGAGTCAGAAATTGCCAAAAGCAAAAACAACAATAACTAGAATTAGATTTTGCAGTAAGGCAAACAGCAGGTGAGTCAATTATGTCATCTACAGCAGCAATAATGCAACATGAGTGGTGGGGGCAGAAGTTTTATAACTGAATTAGATCTAAAAGATGGTCAAATATGGTTCATTAAGAGAAAAGAAAATTTAATAGGAAGATAGAAGAGAGTTCACAATGTTCAAAATGTGAACAGAGAAAATGCAAAAGAAATATATCAGGTTATGATTATAAGAAAGAAGGAGGAAAAACAAAGTAAAGAATAAAGAATAAAGAATTTCCTATTAGTGGGAGACAAAAGGAGAGAAAGAAACAAAAACAAAATAAAACAAAACCGTTAACCCTCAAAAGACACGGCAAGAAAAAAATGACATTAAGAAATGCTGAGAGTGAGAAAAAAGAAAGAAATATGTATATGTATATATGTCCACAAACCAACCGGCACAGTAAGAATGCGCTCGTGCGCACACACACACACACACACACACACACACACACGAATATTCTTAATGAAAAATGAAGGAATGGTCTCCACTGAAGTGGTCAAAATTATCTACAAGAATGAATGGTCATCACATCCTCACAAGCAATTATTGTTGCTTGTATTCTTGATGATTGCCATTCTGACTGGGGTGAGATGAAATCTTAGAGTAAAAAAAAAAAAAAAAAGAAATCTTAGAGTAGTTTTGATTTGCATTTCTCTAGTTGCTAGAAATTATGAACACTTTTTTCACATATTTATTGATTGATTGTATTTCTTCCTCTGTTCAGTTCCTTAGCCCATTTAATTTTTGGGTTGTTTTCTTGGTGTCAAGTTTGAGTTCTCTATGGCAACAATAAATGTTGGTGAGGATATGGGGAAAAAAGTACACTCATACATTGCTGATGAAACTGCAAATTGGTGCAACCACAGTGGTTGGAGATTCCTCAGAAAACTCAGAATGGAACCATCATTTGACCCAGCTATCCCACTCCTCAGTCTATATCCAAAGGACTTATAATCAGCATACTACAGTGACACAGCCACGTTAACGTTTATAGCAGCTCAATTCACAAAAGCTAAATTACGGAACCAACCTAGTGTCCTTCAATAGCTGAATGGATAAAGAAAATGTGGTATATATACTGAATGAAATATTACTCAGCTTTAAAGAGAAATGAAATTATGGCATTTACCAGTAAATGGATGAAGTTGGAGAATATCATGATAAGTGAAATAAGCCAATCCCAAAAAGCCAAGGGCTGAATGTTTTCTCTGATATGCGGATGATAATTCACAATAAGTGGGGGAACACTAGGGAAGAATAGTTACCTTAGATTAGGTAGAGGGGAGTGAAGGGAGGAGAGGGGACAGGATATGGGAATAGGAAGGATAGTAGAATGAAACAGACATTATTACCGTGTGTGTGTGTGTGTGTGTGTGTGTGTGTGTGTGTGTGTGAGAGAGAGAGAGAGAGAGAGAGAGAGAGAGATTTATGTAATTCTACAATATGTATAATCAGAAAAATGAGAAATTATACCCCATCTATGTATGATATATCATAGTGCATAAATGAATTCTACTCTCATGGATAACTCATTAAAACAAATTAAAAATTAAACAATAACAAAAAAAAAAGAATGGATGGTCACACCCCAAGGGCCTGGCAGCTGCCAATCTCTGCTGGGAGTCTGGGTCTGGGTCTCAGGAGCCTCCCAAGAATTCTGTTTACAGGGCCATTGTTAGTGGGGGTGGCCTTCCACACGCTATGCTGCCCTCAAACACAGCCTTCCTGGGATGAGTCCCTGAGTGTATTCACACCCACCTGTTCAGATTCCCAACCCACTTCCACTGGTCACATAATCTGCCAGACTCAAAAGGAAAGCGAGTTGGACTCCCCTCTGTATCCCTTCCTTGAATCCCCCCGGGATACAATCTCCTCTGTGCCTGTTTCACTCACATTCTGCTGGGTACACCCTGGGCCATATGTTAGGCACTTTCCAGGACAGTGTTTGCTATGGTCTCCCAGTTCCACAGCACCAAGCATCGGTGTGGCCTCCTTGAAATGGTTCTCACCTCAGTTGTCCATGGCCAGTTGAGAAACAGTGCACCTTTCAAACACCAGATGGCTGTCTGTGCAGGCTCTGGATCAGCTAAGTTTGGGCTGCCTTTCTGATCTATGAGACTTTCTGTGCCAAATTTGTCCATCGCATTTCTATCTGTGTTCTCCCTCCCCTCTGTGGTGAACCAGCATGGCTGCTGCAGCTAGCCTGGTTCCAACATACTCTTTTTTCTTTGTTCAGTGCACCCTAATTTCTGAGTCTCTAAGACACTCTGACTGTTCAATGTTGATTTTTATTGAAATCCCGTATTTCCCACAGCTTGAATTCTGAGTCACAGAGCAACTGGAAATGTGGCTTCCACTACTCTGCCATCTTGAATGTCACCACACTGGGCGTTTGCATGGAGAATGTCTTCCCTAGGGGAATAATTGTTTTCTATTCAGTTCCTTAATTAAGAAGTAGACAGCTCATACTGTGAGCACTTTGCAGATACTGACTGATCAACCCAGGCCCTTGAGAGGCAGGCAGGTCATTTTTCTCCTTTGCTCAGAAAGGAGATTAGGGAACTTGCCCAGGCTGCAATAGGAAGAACCAGTTCAGCTAGAGAGCCCCACACTGTAGAGAAAATTCTCCATCTCTGTTCCAGACCAGGTGCTTCTACAAAGGGAGGGTTTTGCGTTTCACGACTAAACACTCAGGGTCACTCCAGGTGAACTGGCCTGCACGAAATCATCACGCAGAGACAGAGAAATGCCTTTTTCTTTGGGTCTTGTGATGGCTCTTCTGACCTCAGGAGTCCGTGGAAAGAGAGAGAAGAGCACGTGCTGAGCCCTTTTATTGGGAGGAAGCCATTCAAATGAGGCAAGGGGTAGGATTACAAGGGAAGAGGTGAGTGTAGCTCAACCTCTCTGGGTGCTGCCTACTCCTAGGGCCACTCCTGGGACCACAGCTGAGTGAAGGAAAAGCCTGAGTTACGAGTCATGGCACTACCACACCAGACTACAGTGATCTTTCAGATCCCCGTGGTGCATTTGGAGTGGCTCCCCACAGGAAGGGATAAGAGAACGTCAATATAGAGGACTGATCCATTCCAAAGGTGCCTGAGAGAAGGGGTAGGGTATATGGGCTGGAGGCTGGGGAAGGGGTCAGTCAGTAGGGGTTCTTGCTGAGCATCTGTGTGCTGGACACATGTGCTAGCAGATATGTCTGTGAGGTACCCAGAGCACCAGCATCCAGGTGTAGAAGACAATGATAAAACAAGATCTTATTCTGGAGAGCAGCTGGCTCATCAGAATGGTTGCCAAAGCATCTCTGAGAAGATGACCTTGAGCTGAGAGAGATGGAAAGTAGGACCCACCCTGTTTGACTTCCAGCAGGCATTCTGAGCCACTGCTTGTATCAGCAAGCCATGAAGTCCAGCTCTTCTGCTGAGACATCCTGGTTCCACAGGTGGAGGGCAATGGACTTGAGGGATAGCCCCAGACTCCAAGAGCCAGATTGTGGACAGCAGGCAAAAGGATCTTCCAGGATGCTGGAGCCTGCAGTAGAAAAACTCCTGTGCCAGCAGCCTCCACCTAAAGGCTCCAGCTAGCACCTGCCTTCCTGATGCTGGTCAGGACACAGGGTTCCAGTGCACAACAACTCAGGTGAAAGTCAGAGATTGTATTGAGTCCAGGCAGAGTGACTCTGGGATGGCTGAACTGATTTGCCATGGGTGATAAGGCCCTGCCTGACTGCACAGAACTGAGCAACAGTGCTCCCTGCACCCTCCACAGAGAGCTCAGGAGACCAGGGAGGGCATGGGTAACTAGAAAGAGGGTGTTTCGGGAAACTGGTCCTGGTACCAGGTTCTTCTACAGAAAGCCCTCTGGCGAGGCTCTGTGAGTGGGCAAGTGTCTTCCACACATGTGTGGGATTTCCAGAAGCCTGCTAGACTTTGTTTCCATAAGCTCTATAGGCAGAACCCCAGGAGTGGCTGATATTCTCTGGGAAGGTCTCTGTGCATGTGCCCCATAGATGCCCTTGTCAGGGATGATGTCCTGGGCTTCCCTTCCATTGGTGAAAGACCTAGGCCCACACACCCAGTTCCTGACATAATCCTGGATGCCCTGCCTCCCCTGGAATTCAGCATCCCTGTGCCATGGCCACATCGAGGAGCCTGTGGTCCAAGCTTCATGCCCAAACTTCACTGACCAACAGCAAGTTCATGTCCATTCTCCAGGCCTCATGCTCTGCACCAATAAAGACCCAAAACACAGCCATGACCAGGCTCCAGGCTCCCTTGGCCCTCCTTGTACCCTGAGAATGCCAGCTCGTTCTGCTTCCCTTTCTGACATACCCACTGGATCTCATGACTGTAACTTCAGTAGCATTCTTCCCTGTCCCCATACCCTGAGGATCTATGGTTATTAGCTAACCCAGTAGTTTGGTGCCTGGTGGGACAGATGGGTCAGAGGTGAGCCCAGAGCCCAGCCCTTTCCTGTTCTCCAGTGAGTTGATCTCTCACAGGTCACTTAGCCTCACCTGCAACTGCAGCCTGTGTACAGAAGGGAGGTGATGAAGCCTATTTGGGCACACTAGGCTGAGATGAGGTCCCCTTTATAGGAATCACATGGGAAAGTACTTAGAGTAGAATGAGGGCACCTTGTGAGTTCCAAGTCTTGACCTAGGATCCCTGCTCTGAAATATATCAGCAAAGCATGGGGGAGAAGCCCAGATGGTAGAGGTTGCCCATCAGAACCCAACTAGCCATAGCTGTGATTCTCAGTTGTCTCCAACCCTCCACCAAGGCCAGACAGCCCCCGAGCTCGGTGCAACCTTCTAGAAGGGCAGTTTGGCAGGAGTAACTAAAATTTTAAGTGGGTGACATTTATTTTTCAGAATTCTACTTTTAGGAATGTATTCAACAGGAATAGAAAGACCTGCATAGGAGATGAGCAAGCTGTGATCACAGAAGATCAGAAGCAGCTTGAAAGTTGCCATCAAGGGGACTGGCTATGCAGGGCCTCCTGAAATGTAAAGGGATTGGCTATATCTATAGGTGTCATTGTGAAAATCTAAAAGTCACTTTAGCTTCTAAACCCAAGGCACATAACTGCCCCCTCAGCTCTGATGACTCAAGAAGCATGGGTGGAAGGAAGTGTGTGATGTACATGGAAGGAAGGCTTTGGCGTCAGTCCCTAGTTTGGCCTGGTCCTGCATGAGGAAGGGTGCCAGCCACCCCCTTGAGCAGAGGGACTGGAGGAGAGGATCTGAGCATGGGTTCTCACCTCTTAGACATGTTTCTCCCTCCCCTGATTGTATAAAAACAATGTGATGCATTCCTGCATTTCTTTTGCAAGAGAGGCAGGATGGTGTGTAGAGTCCACCATGCTGTCCCAAGGTGGGTGCAGTCACTCCTGGGGTGACCTCTAGCATCAAGTGCTGGCAGTTCTGGATTATGGCAACTGGACCAGACCTTTTGTCCAGCTCAAGCTAGTATTAAAAGGCACTGAACCCAGGCATGGTGGCACATGCCTGTAATCTCAGTAACGTGGTGAGACCATGTTTCAAAATAAAGGCTGGGGTGTGGCTCAGTGGTAGAGCACCCCTGGATCCAATCTCCAGCCTCACACTAACACAAAAGGCTTTGAAGCTGATGCTCCTCTTGCTGTGGTTGCTTTGGCCAATTACTCCTCCATGAGGGGTGGTGGGAGTGAGAAGGGGACACAGAGTCTAGGGAAGTCCCCGGGCCTCAACTCACCATCTGCTGTGGAAACACAGAATGCGTCAGATGCTTTATTGTCACTGTCTGGCGAGGGGATGGTGACCATGTCTCTAGGCCTTGTGGACCTGAGTGGGGCTGTCTGCAGCACAGTAGGAAGGTGGATGCAGCAGGGAGCCTGGAACAGGAATGGGTGCCAGAGCCACCAGACCTGCTGCCATTGCCTGGCTTTGGTTCCAGCTGCATGTGTCCAGCACACGTGGCCCTGGGGCTTCCAGGCCAGGCTGCACAGGGTAGGACCTTCCCAGCAGGCAGTGTGCAGTTGAGAAGGTTGTGTTCCCCGGACCCCTGGAGCCAAGCTCTCTTATCTAAAGCAGGATCAGTGCCAGATACTCCTTGTCGGGCTCTGGTATTCACCCCTGAGACTAAGCTCCCTGAAGAAACCCTGCCACAGTGTCTGCCTCAGTCCCCTAGAGAGGCCTGAGCTGATCTTAGATGAGGTCATGATGCCACTGCTGTCCCCACAAGCTGTGGACCCTCCCTATGTGCCCACCTGCTTCCAATAAATGAGCCCAAAACACTCTCCATGGCCTGCTGATCCCTGCGCTGAGCTAGGTGCTGGGCACAGGTTTCAGGGACCTTAAGACCCTGGGCCACTTCAGACCTAGAGTAGAGGGCGTGGCCTGAGCTTTGTTCATGAGAAGGCATTGCCCCCAGAGAGCCCTTCCCATTTCCTGCCCTGGGTGCTCCCCAGCCGTCTCTCATCTAGTAGGCCTGCAGTCCTGCTGCTAATAGTGAGCACCACGATGGTGGCCTGTTGGGTCCACATTCCCCCCATGCAGCCAGTGCCTGGCACTCCACACACACAAGAAGTGACAGCTGCCCATCCCACATGGTCCCTTGGTCTCTGGGATCCAGGCCACAGTGACCTGGAGTGTGGGAGGCCATTGTGCTGTGTGACCAGAGTTTTCCTTCCCTGATTGGTTGAGGCTTTGTCGGTTACTTCCCATGATCTGATCACATCCAAGTGGCCCTAGACGGCTGCCCCCATAGCAAAATGTGTCTTCATGCGTAGATGTGCCTTCCTACAGCCCCAGGGGTCAAATTACCTTACCTGTCCTTGTAAACCTGCCCCCCCTTGACCTTTTTTGGATGGAAATTTCTAAAGAATGAGAGTCTCTCCAATAAAAGTCCACTTCTGAGCTTGCTAGCTCTCTCTCTTGCCAGCCTCTTGTGACACTACTCACTCTCCCATTTGGGGAGCTTGAGGCCGAGGGCAGAGGAGCCGTCCTGGGGCTTGAATTAAAGGTAAATTGTGTGTCTGTGTTTTATTTGGTACCTTAGGAAATTCACTCGAATGACCGTTAGTTTGGCTGCCCACACTGGTTTGGGGGCAGCACGGGAGCACTCCAGGGAGACTTCATTCAGGAGCAGCACTGAGACAAGGTGTGATGGTTTATTTATTTTTTTCTTGTTTTAATCGCTACTTTATTGCACAATGATGGAATTAATTATAAATTTAAATTGTAGCTTGGTAATTGATCACCAGGCCATATGTTTTAATAAAAGCCAAGTGCTTTTTTTTTTAAAAGTGATCAGATAACAACTCAAAATGCAGAGATATGATGAGAACTATCTGGCCAACAGATTTAGCTTTCTCACTGAAAGAAACTTGAACTTTTCTGTGTTAGGAAAGGTAAATTTCAGTAGACAGCAATATAGAAAGATTTTGTCACATCAACTAGTTTCCATTTACTCAGCAACAGTTTATAGCTGTCTTAGTTGGGACAGATACATTTATGTAACTGGCTGTGCGTGATCCCTCTTTGCAAGCGGCTTGAGACCTGCAATGCACTTGGCAATCATCTCCTTTTTCTGTTGTGCAGAGATGCTCTGCACCACGTGCTTCTCCACCAGTTTCTCATGTGCTCTTGTCCCTCTTGATGCATCCTATTCTGCACAGAGGTACGGATTGTTGGGAGTCTCCCTGAGAACTCCCCCTCCCTGGGCCTTTCGAACATGGCGGTGGGCAAATTGCCAGTGGGTGGCTAGAACTCCCCCCGGCCTTTCAGATAAGGGGCCCCTATTGCAACATGGCAGGCTGGCAAGTTGCCAGTGGGTGGATAACAAGTTGTTTTGAAAACCTTCTAATTGGCCCTCCTGTCTTCTGGGCTCTTGAACAGTTCGTACCCCCTATGAATCTTATGCAGGGCGGATGTGCGTGCACCATAGGTGATGACCTGACCTTTACTATGATTGGCCCCGGGAGCTTCCTGGTTTAAGATAACTGACTCTCACTTTCTATATAAGCTAGCAGCAGTTGCAATAAAGTGCTTCATCTTTGTCACTGCTATCTGTGTGTGTGCATTTTAATCTCCGACGACGAACCTTGGCTTTTCACAGATAATCCGGGTGACTCTTTGCTTCCTTGTATCCTTCATGTAGCCATTCCTGGTAAGCAACTTCCAAGGCCATAGCAATATTATTTATCTGGACCTCAAAAAAAAGTGTGGCACTTCTGAACCAGCACCTGCTGTGACTTTTCCAACTAAATCATATCCTGGATGTGTTTGATGGAAGCCTGCTTCACCTCTTCTAGTTGGACAATTTTTTTGCTCATTGAGATTATCAATAAATTCTCTAATAGAGGAACCATATTTTTTTACATACAAAAGTAAACCCTACTATTGATATGGTAGAGAAGGTCTCTGGGATAACTACATAGATTTCTTTGGATAGAAACAAGATAAATCTAGTTCCACGCGTGTAGGGTGCTGTTAAACCAGTTTTAGGATAAAGAAATCGGAAGAATTCCTCAGGGATCAGCCCAAGAACAAACCTTTCCTCCATATTCAGGAAGAGGTGGTAGAGGGGCAAGATGTGGCTGCCCTGGGTGAAAGATCCCAATGGCTGCAATGACCCTGGCCCTAGGAAGCTGCATTCCTGAGCTAGGGGCTCACTCTGATGGCAGAGAAAGTACCACCTGTGAGAGCATGGTCAGCAAATATCCATGCAGCAGGCTTAGTGTCCCTGTGACCCTGAAGAGAGACTCTGTCTGCTCCGGTGTATTTGTTTTTAATAGGACTTTGTATTGTGGTAAAATACATGTCCCATCTAATTGACCATCTTGACCTCTCTGTGATGAGTGGAATAAACAGCCCAACCTCAGGACCTCCTCATCTTCCCAGACTGAAGCTCCATCCCACTAACGCTAATCCCTCCCTGACCCTAGCCCTAGTACTCACCACCCACTGCCTGTCCCCATGGCTCCTAGGGACCTCAGAGGCATGGAATCCCTGGCTGGTCTCACTTGGTGTAGTTTCTTCGTGGTTCTTCCATGTTATTGGTATGGGTCAGAATTTCCTCCCTTTTCACATGTATTTTCATACATGTACACATTTATAACTGATCTGCTTGCTGACTGAAGCTTTATATACACTGTCCTTCTTTGTCCCAAGTAACCATTGTGTCTCCTATTATGATAGTCACCCCTGTTCTCTGTGGGTTACAACTTACTGGATTTTTTTTTATTCCTTTGCTTTCAACCTGTTTGTATCTCTAGATCTAAAGTGAGTCTTGGGTTGGAGATGTGGCTCAGTGGTAGAGCACTTTCCCAGCACCCACTGGCCCTGGGTTTGAGCCCAGCACAGAAAATAAAGAAAAATAAATACATAAAAATAAAGGGAGCCTCTTGCAGAGAATCATATAATTGCATCATGGGGGGATATATTTTCTCCATTCTGCCAATCTTCATGTTTGGATTGGAGACTTTAATTCATTTACATTTAAACTAATTACTGATAAAGAGGGATTTATGTATGTCATTTTGCTATTTGTTTTTTATAAGGCTTCTAACTTTATTTCCCCCATTTCCTGCACTCATGACTTCTTTGAATTTAGTTGATTTTTTGCAGTGATATTCACTTCCTTTTGAATATAGTCCTTTTCCCCTCCTCTGTGATTACCCTGGGGATTGCATTTAATATCCTGAAGTTATAACACTTTAAATTGAATTTGTACCAGCTCAACTTCAATAGCATACAAAAACTCTGCTCCTTCAGAGCTCTGTCTTTATCTTCTTTCAGTTATTATTACAGAATTACATCTCTGTACATTGTATGTCTAAAGACACCATTAATTTTTTAATTTGTTAATCTCTTAAATCATGTAGAAAACAAAATGTGGATTTACAAACCAAGGCTACAGTCATAGTAACTCTTGGATTTTTTTTTCCTCAAGTGTGCTAGTTTTTAAAATCATGTGGAAAACAAGTTGGAGTGATACACTGTTACAATAATACCACATGGCAACTGCCCATGTATTTACCCCTCCTGAGGTCTTTATTTCTTCAAACAGCTTGGGTTGCTGTCTAGAGCCTTCCATTTGACCTCCTCCCCTGAGCATGTCTTCTAGGCAGATCTAATAGTAACAAGATTCCTCAGTTTTGTTTATTGGGAATGTCTTAAATTTGCCCATAATTTTGAAGGGCATTTTTTTCAGAATATAGGATTCCTGATTGACAGTATTATTTTTTTTCTTTCAGGACTTTGTCTATGTAGAGCTCACTACCTTCTGTCCTCCTGAGGTACTGATAAGAAATATGCTGAGGACCTTATTGAAGCTCCCTTGTGTGTGATGGGTCACTTCTCTCATGCTGCTTTTAAGAGTCTCTCTCTGTAGGTTTGTTCTATGAGATCTCAGCAAAGGTCTCTTTGAGTTCATCTTAGAGTTCACTGGGCTGCTTGGATGTTTATATTCATGTCTTCTAGCAGATTTGGGGAGTCTTCAGCCACTATTCTTCAGATAATCCCTCTGACCTTCTTTCTCTCTTTTTCCTGAATTCCTACAATACATGTGCTGGTCTGCTTGATGGTGTCCCTTGGAATCTCAAGGCTCTGTTCACTTTTCTCTAATAATCCCAATGATCCTATCTTGAGTTTTGCTGACCCTTTCCTGACTGCTGAAATCTGACTTTAATTCTCTCCAGTAAATTTTTAAATTTCAGTTATTTTCAGCTTCAGAATTTCTCTGGTTTCATTTAGGTTTTATATCTCTTAATTGATATTTCCATTTTGTTCATACTTCATTTTCTTAACTTTATCCACATCTTTTTAAATTTCTTCCCACATTTTTGAGACAATTGCTTTGAAGTCTGTGTCAAGCACTGTGCCATCTTGTCTTTCTCAGGAAAAGTTTCTTTTGGTTTGTCTTTTTTTTCCTTTAAATGAAAATATTATCTGTTTCTTTTGATACCTTGTGATTTTTTTGTTGAAAATTGTAAAATTGAGAAGAAAAAGTGGGCCCTAATCTCCATCATGTGGGATGAGGCCCCAACTTCCTTAATAAGACTCCTGTGGTGCAAGAATTAAAATCAAGAATCAATAAATGGGATGGAATCAAACTAAAAAGTTTCTTCTCAGCAAAAGAAACTATCTGTGAGGTGAATAGAGAGCCTACATTTTGAGAGCAAATCTTTACCCCTCACATATCAGACATCAGATCTAGGGTGTATAAAGAACTCAAAAAGCTAAGCATCAAAAAAAACAAATAACCCAATCAATAAATGGGCCAAGGACCTGACCAGACACTTCTCAGAAGATGATATACCATGAATAAACAAATATATGAAAAAATGTTCATCATCTCTGGCAATTAGAGAAATGCAAATCAAAACCACTCCTCTAAGATTTCATCTCACTCCAGTCAGAATGGCAGCTATCATAAAGACAAACAACAATAAGTGTTGGTGAGGATGTGGGGGAAAAGGTACCCTCATATGTTGCTGGTGAGACTGCAAATTGATGCAGCCAATATGGAAAGCAGTATGGAGATTTCTTGGAAAATTGGGAATGGAACCACCATTTGACCCAGCTATCCTTCTCCTCAGTCTATACCCAAAGGACTTAAAAACAGCATACTATAGGGACACAGCCACATCAATGTTTATAGCAGCACAATTCACAATAGCTAAACTGTGGAACTAACCTAGATGCCCTTCAATAGATGAATAGATAAAAAAATGTGGAGTATATACACAATGGAATATTACTCAGCAATAAAAGAGAATAAAATCATGACATTTGCAAGTAAACAGATGAATTTAGAGAAGATATTGCCAAGTGAAGTTAGCCAATCCCCCCCAAAACAAATGCCAAATGTTTTCTTTGATATAAGGAGGTGGATTCATAGTGGGACAGGGAGAGGGAACATGGGAGGAATCGACGAACTCTAGATAGGGCAGAGGGGTTGGAGGGAAGGAAGGGGGTTACTAATGATGGTGGAATGTGGTGATCATTACTATCCAAAGTACATGTATGAAGACATGAATTGGTGTGAATATACTGTGTATATAACCAGAGATATGAAAAATTGTGCTCTATATATGTAATAAGAATAGTAATGCATTCTGCTGTCTCATATAAATAAAAAAAAGAAAATTGTAAAATTGAATTAAAACCATAGTAATTCTGAAAATCATATCTCCCTTCTTCCCTAGGGTTTGTCTGTTTTCATTTTTCTGTTGTTATTGTTGTAGACTATCCCTGTGCTAAGAAGCAGCCTAAGGTATGAATTTAAGATCTTGTCAGGTCGATTTTAGATTATCAGTGGTTACACCTTGGGTATAAATGGTGACTTTCTAAGTTCCCTTGTTTATGTGGTTGCTTTTGAATGTCCTAGAATTTAAGTGGCACAGGGGCAAAACAGAAAAATGAAAGGGAGAGGGAAAGAAAGGCCCTAGATGTTTCTTGAACTAAGAGTGTTGTCTTGCAACAGTCAGAGAGGGATAAAGCAGTGGTTGCTCACTTTGCTTGCCCCTCAAAGATCAAAAGCAGCCGTTATCAAATCAGAATACATATATTTTCATATATTTGTTGATTGATCATAATTATAGAGAAAATGGTCCTTCTTGCCCACCCTGGCCCCCATTAGCTGTATGCAAGATATGCATGATTGTCTGCTCCAGAGGTGGGAGTTAGGGATGGATAGCTGCTCCCATGCTAGAAGCTGAAATTGACCAAAATTGACATAATAAACTTTCCTCAGAAAACTGGAATTCCAAAATAGTTACATCAGACAGATATTACCACTGTGAATGTTATTCAGTGAAGGGTCAAACTTCTGGTGCTTTCTATCTTCCATCTTCTTGGAACACGGTTTTAAAGTTGAAAGGATGACTAGAATTTAGGTGTATGGAAAAGAGAGGGGAAGAAACTCCAGTTAAGGGGAACCACTGCATCTTGGAGGTGGCCACAAACATGAGCATGAGAGAAAACTTTATCTAAATGCCTTATATGTAGCAAATTATCCAGTTCTGATAACAGCCCTGTGAAGTGGTGGCTCTTGCTGTGTACCAGAGACTAATAATTGGGTTGATGATGATGGTGGTAGCTCTGATTCTTTTATGGTGAAAATGTGGTGGTAGTGATGGTGTTAATTATGGTGACAATGGTAGTGATGGTGGTGATGGTGTTACTGTTATGGTTCTAATTGTGATGACTATTCATTAAGGAGATGATGATGATGACGATGATGGTGCTAATGATGGCAATGGTGATGGGGGCAGTAATGGTGGTATGATATTAATGGTGGTGGTGACAGTGGGTATGATGGGGATGGTAGAGACAGAGCAACAGGGGTTATTTGCTAACAGCAGTGGTGGTGAAGGCGGTGAAGGAGTGTATCATGGTTTCAGCTGCAGTTGGCATGAGCTAATGCTAGGTGGTGGTTAAAGCTCAATCTTCAGGATCCTTAACACTTGGACTTGAATCCCAGCTCCAACTCTTATTCTCAGTGTGCTCATTAGCATGGTAGTCATCTCAGTCTACCTCACTCAGTTTGGTGGGGTCACGGGTGACTGGAGAGTAAATGGAATAAGTCTCACAATGAGTCTAGCTCAGGAATGGCATGAATGCCTTCCCCAAAATCATGGGTTTATAAACACCAGCCCAGACACACAGCCCTATGGGCTCTAATGTCTCTAGAGTTCCATTTATTTCTGGCTCTGTTCAGCTTTAGTGACCTTACGATGACCCATCCATTTGCCCCCTAAATACACCTTGTTGGGCTTGGGGTGAACTCAGAGGTAAAGCACTTGCCTAGATTGTGCAAAACCCTGGGCTCAATCCCCAGCACTGAAATAAACAGGCAAATAAACTCTCTTCTGCCCAGCATAGGGGTATCTATCTGGCACTCTGATCCTCTTCTTCTGTGTGGCTTCTGGGGACACACTGCAGTTTGCCACAGGCTCTTACACTCTGGCCCCAAAGGCTATGAGGGTCAGACAGTTTCCACCCACTTTGCTTACCCTTACCCACTCTTTCCAAAGGCTCTTCATGCCCCTCCATGCCTTGCAGATTGACCTCTTAGATGCTGTTCTCGCCCAAAGACTGTCCTTCCCAAACCTGTGTCCTCAGGCCACATGGAGACAGGAAAGCCTACACAAGCCAGACATCCCTGTGCATCCCTCTCTCTATATCTAATTGATCCCAAAGTTCTTCCCACCCAGAATCCCACCTCTACACTGTTGCCACGGTGTCTCACAGAGCAGCTCTTGTCTGCCAAGGTGACCCTCTTGCTTTTGTCTCTGCCACCACTCACTTATCCACTGCAGACACATGCCCTAAGCCATGCTGGCTCAGAGCGTCCCTGTGCCCCATTCCATGCATAGAGTCAAACCCCATTGTTCTGTGTACTTTGATTTCATCAATTTTTGGTCAGGATGAGGAGATGGAAACCCAAATCCAGTGTGCCTGGTTTTAACACAACTCTGCCACTTACTTGCTATGTGAACTGGGGTTAATTAGTTAACTTCTCTGTCAGTTGCCTTATGTATCAAATGGGTCTCATGACAGCACCTACTTCCTAAGGTTTGGGGGAGTACGTGTGATACACACAGATCCTTTTAAGGTATAACTTCCCTGGTGCTCCCTAGACACGGTCTACAGTTCTAACAGTTCACAGCATGCTCACCTCCATGTTGTGTCTGGCTGCTGCAGACTGACCCTCTTGATGGGGGTGGGAGGGTTTTCCTGGGCTTCCTATTATCCAGGCTGTGCAGGCCAGCTGCTCTGCTGGGGCCCAGACAAAAGGACTAGAGCACTGTGATGAAGACAGGCGCTGGACTGGCCCACCTGAGGATCCAGGACCAGCCCTCTTCAGGGGTGGAGGGAGCACCTGTAGCATGCTACACCATAGCCAGCCAACTGTATACCAAGCAGCATCAGAGTTTCCATGGCAGTGATGGCCATGTGCAGCCTTGGCCCCCTGAGTCACTCCGACGTTCCAGTGAGTCATGGCCTCTCCATAGCTCCAGAGGCAGGACTCCAGGTCAGCAGCCTGAAGGTACCCTCCCTACTTCTCTGGCTCCTGGATTTCCTCCCAATGCCACATCCAGGTGACCTTGGACCCTGGCAGTGCCATATGAGACTTAGAACACCTGTGTCTGCCCAGGAAATGTCAGGCAGTGGGATCCGCCCTCTCCCTGTGGATGAGGCCTGAGAAGCAGCCACCAGGTGACCAAAGGTCCTGAAGCTACAACTGCACAGCCCACATCACAAATCCTGCCCAAACTGAAGAGTCCCTAAGGTCCCCCACCCAGGCCCTCTGCCTGCCCCTCACAGCCCAGCCCCACCACCTGGAGGTAGGAGGACAGCTCAGAGCCTGGGAACACACTGTGGAGCCAACCCATGTCCCCATCCTGGCCACACACCTGCTTCATGTGTGCTCGATGCCTGTCTTCTCATCTGCAAATTGGAGGGAACAGCAACCCCTATGAGGCCAGGGAGCCTTGAGAAGCATGGAGTAACGTGTGGAGTGTGGATGGCTCAGGCCCCGGACATGTGTGCTGTCCTTGCTGTGGTTATTTCCCAGATGCCAAGAGCTGCCCACGTGGGCTCTCCCCGTCTTCACTTCTCCCACCTCCTGCTCTGGCTCTTCCCTCCTCACCACCTCTCCCTCTCTCTTCCCACTGTCCCTGCTGGACTTGGCCCTACAGAGTCCCTCCTCTCTCCCCACCCCATCTTGCCCCTTCCTCTGCCCTCTTGTCCTCCACTGTCCTTCTCAATCTATGTCCTGGGATCATCCCCTCCTGGATGTTGTCCAGTCACCTTCTACCAAACGGTTGTGATTTTCTCCTGTTCCAAACCTGTTCCTTCATGTCCCCCTAACCCCTGGTCACTTAACTATACACTGGTATCCCTCTGGTGCCCCAGCCCCACAAGCTGTCATGGGTGGGCTGTTCCAAACCCATCCCTACCCCCGGCCCCCCACCTGTCCAGCCTTCCATCCCAGCTGCCCTCTCTAAGGCTCCAGCCACGTCCCCTCTGTCCTGCCCTCCATTTTCTCATCCTGATTGCAGGGCACCTCTCACCAGGCCACTGTCCTGCTCTGCTACAGGGGCTCTTCCCCACAGGGAGGGCTCCTCTCTTCCACCAGTAGGAGCCCATACTCCTGGGTCTCCATGGAAGCTCTGAAGCTCTCTGAGACCCGAGACCCACTTCACTCCATCTTTGGACCTTTTTCTGCATGCTTTGTTGTCACCATTGTTTGTGTTTCTCACCACTGAAAACAAAGAATCAACACGAACAGGAAAACACACAAAAGCTTTCCCCTTAAGGGCACCCTGTGAACTTATATATGGGGTTACACTCCTGCAACCACCCACCCAGTAACCATTGTTCTGATGTCTATTGCCAGCTCTCCATCCTTACTATTCTAGAAACTTCCATAAGTAGGATCAGTCGGGGGATGCTGCTCTGAAGTTGGCCTGGACTCTGTGCATGCCTGTGCGCCATGGTCCTGTCCTCTCTGCTCTGTGCTGCTGCATGATGTGCTGTTGATGAGTGTGTCACACTGATTCCATCTTTCTTCTGTTGATGGACAGACTGGGAATGGACACACACAAGTCCCTGGGGATGCTGACTTTCATGCCCCCCTGGCCGTATGGCTGGGAAAGCAAGTGCTGGGCCATAGGGAGACTGATGTGGAGTGTGAGAGTCAGCTTTCCATTGCTGTAACACCATGCCTGAGACCTAGGAAGAGGCTTATTTTGTCTAACAGTTCTAAAGGTTGCCATCCAGGCCTGCTTTGGGGCCTATGGTGAGGCAGCACACCATGGAGGAGCACTTGGCAGAGCCATCTTCACAACTCATGTCTGGGATACAAGAGAGAAACAAGGAAAAGGCCAGGGTCCCTTCAAGGATTCACTGAAGTGACCTGAAACCTCCTACTAGACCCCACCTCCTACGTTCCACCACCTCCCAGTAGCACTCTCTAGGAACTAGCCTTTAACACGTGGGCCTGTGGGGCACTCTGTCCTCCAGGCAGTCCTGCTGGGATTCACTCCTCATGCTGCATGAGACACACCTACAATTATTCATGTTTCTCTGAAACCCAGATCTGACCAGCACCCTGGCTGCTGAGGCAGGCCCAGAGGCTGCCGTGTTGCCTTGCCTTCATCCTGGGGGGAAAGCATGAGGGTTGTCTCTTCAGGGGTCAGTTAGACCAAACTGACAGGGCAGAGGCATCTGGGACCTGGCTCAGGCCTCTGACTTCTCCTGCTTCACTTGCCATTCCTAGGGCTGCCCTGGTGGCTGATGACCTGCTGTCTCAGCAGAGCTTGCCGTGTGTACTGGAATTGGGGTTATCCCCCCGACTCTGGGCGATGGCATGGCTTCCCTCCCTCAGCCACATCACCCCTCTCCCCCAGCCAAGGCTACAGGATGACTCCAAGCCTGGGAAACAGCAGAAAAGGGCACAGAGAAGGATTCATAGCAGATGGGGTGCTGTTGGGGCTGTTTGTGGGGGGGACTCATGACCCCATGTATGTTATGCAAATCCACATGGGCCATCATAGCACTGTAGGTGTTTTTGGAGGGCGTGCCGGGGGACACCAAAAATATCCATCAAGAAAGATGGCATTCCCGTCATAGAGAGCACCCTGGTCCAAGAGCCCCAGAGAAGGGACCCTCCAGCCCCATCCTGGTCAAGATGCTCCCCTTGAGCAGGTATCACCCTGGACAATGAGGAGGAAGCTCTTGGCCTGGAAGGGCCCCCAGGAGTACCCTCCTGTGACTTCCACCAGGGGACACCTTCTGTCCAAGACTTTGAAGCTTTGAGTGGTGGAATAAGAGTGGGGGGGGTATGTGGAGATCAGCCTTGTATCTGTCCCGGGCCTTTGTCAGAGCCACTGACCAGCAGCGAGCATGCCCTGGCTTCCTACTTCATCCGTCTCTGTGTGTGAGCACTTGAGGCTGCAGCTGCAGAACCACAGTCATTACCAACATGGCCACTGAACACGTCTTGGCTTTGGTGGCTTTTCATCCCGGTGGCCTTTCCAGCAACATGAGTCTGCTCCTGGGGTCTGTGAGCAGGAGCACAGCTGTGGGAGGCTTTCCCGGGCCTGCCACGAAGGAGGGCAGGGGTGCTTCTATCGTGTCTTCCATGAGGCCACTGGAAGCCATGCTCCTGCTGGGCACTGGCCCCATCAGCCGACTGCCATCTTGACACTGGAATTCTGGGGTGGACACTAGGGTCTGGCCTTATATGTCAGTCTGAGGGTGCTGCTTGTCTGCCACAGGCTGTCCTGTGGCACAGGGATCATTGTCATCGCCATAACCGCTGTCCACCAGCAGAGGGCAGGGTGGCACTAGCTCTGCTCCCAATGATTCTGAGGACCTGGCTAAATTAACAGACAAAACACACACACACCACGTGCACACGCACCTGCTACATATCACACGACACACACCACCCAACACATACTCGACACACAGTACTACAACTCACACGCCACAAAACATACCATCCTATACTATGCTGTACCAAAAACACGACATGCACAGCACCCAATTATCCACACAAGCACAGCACACACGACAAGCACACTTCACACACACACACACTTCACACATACACACTACACTACACACCCACACTGTGAACCCTATTAAGCTTTTTTGTGGGTCATTATATGGTTATTGTTTGAAACGCTCTCTGCACATGTGTCCTTGTGTCCTATGTCACAGATCACGGTTCCTGTGTTGTGTGGGGTAGCCATGGGGCAACTTGGGACCTGGAGGAAGGGTTTGCACTCCCCTAGGGCTCACCCTTCTGGGCCATGCTGAGCCCCTCCCTCCCTAGCCACCCCTGATAATACACTGAGGGATCAGGGCCCCACTGAGGGATCACACCTGGGCACCCACAGGACAGCCACACCACATAACTCAGCATCCTCATGCCCTCCATGTGGGCTCCCCTCCACCCCTAACCCACTTGGCCTTTCTTTCTGCTGGCCAAGATGCCAGGGCCTTCCTGCTCAAGGACTTTGCCCCTAGTCTTTCACATTTCTCCAGGAGACTGGCTGCTGCCTCCTGGAATGCAGAACTGGGGAGGAGGCTATTAACCATGGAGTGGGCCTCCAGGGTAGGGCTCGGAGGCCTCCTCTCTGAACTCTCCCTCTAGCCCTGACTGTGCCCATTGACCTGCACTGAAGTCCAGGAGCAGCTTGGGGTAGTCTGGGCAGGTGGAGGCTCCATGCTCTTAGGAGGACTTGCTGTGGGGGCCTGGCATAGAGGGGGAAAAGGGAAGAAAGTTGGGGAGTCCCTGAAGGGACTGAGATCCTGGAAGCTGGGATACCATAGGCCCAGGCTGCTCATGGCCACCAGGTATGCAGGGTACATGCACAGTGCCTCAGTGAGGGGCTTAGGGTCAGATGGCTGGGGACTATTGGAAGTCCCAGAAGGGTAGCAGGTACGGGGTATGAGGTGGGGCCCAAGAATCTAGAGTCTTTGTAACTGGATTCGGGCATTCTCCAGTGTCAGAAATGAGAGAAGACAATATAAAATGGAAAAAATGAATTAAATCACAATTTGGCCAAAATGGAGGAAGATGCTGATCTGCCTCCACCTGTCCCAAAGAATCAGTGCCATCTACAGGAAAGAAGCTGGGAGATGCAGATTTGTAGACCCTGGGGAGCCCTGATAGGTACTGCAGTCAGTTTCCTCCAGACTGGGCCAGGGCTTTGGCCTGGCCCAAGTTCCATCCTGGGCATGGGATGGTTGCATGCAGGGAGCTGGGACACTAACGGGATAAGGTAGTAGAGAAAAAAAGAAATTTGGAATTTCTATGAAATTTTCTGATTTTAACTGGGCCCCACCACCGTCCCCTGTCTTAGCCATTCTGCAGTCTTGAGGGATATGGGGCTCGCTGACATCTGGTCCTTTATTGCTGGGTTGGTGCAAAGATCTCCTCAAGGGCACCCAGAGCTTGAGTGAAAAGAGCCAACTTCTGTGCTTTTCTTTACAATTCCATTGCATTCCGTGTTCTTAAACAATGCTTGGTTTTGTATATTTTAAAGCTTCATAAATGAGCCAACTTGCAAAGTTGCCCACTGGCTCCACCTAGTGGAAGACTTGGGAACCCTGCTCCAAAGCATCCCAGATCTGTGAATAAAATTTTTCTGAAGACATTACTGATTGTTCGTCCACCAAGTGGTCTTGCAGGCTTGTCCCATCCTTTGGTGCAATCTGACCCTTCATCAGAGGGGAAGTGACAGACTTTTAAGAGTCAGTATCAAAAGATCCTTTTTGAGACAAATTTGAGCAACAAAACAGGCTTAGAAAGAGTGATTCCCAGACTAAAGCTTTTACTGGGAGTCCTGAAACACCTGTGTGGGGTCTTCCAGGTGAAGCACCGGGAGGGCTTGCAGTGAAGGAGAAGACTTGGTCAGCATCTGCCCTCCCAGACTCCAGGTTCCCTGGCTGTAGTCACTATCCTATCAAGTTCCCTGGACCCCTATTCACCTTATGGGGCTCCACTTCTCTCAACGGATCTGGGGGCTATCCACTATGAAGGTCACCAGGGACGCCTGTGAGGACATGGGGCTCACAACGGGTGCTCACACCTACCTCCCCCATTCTCCATCCTCCCCAACCTGTATGGATGGAGAATTTTGCCATCTGAGCCCCCACACTCTCCTCATTCACCCTTGGGCTACCTGCACCTGAGTGTGGTCCCAAAACCCAGACACTTTCCCTAATGGTAGAGCTAAGAGCTCCCACGTGTCCTCTGCCTCATCCTCCCCCTTCAAAAGTGTAGCTCCTGCAGTTCTAGCTGGGAGTCCATTTGTGATGGGGGGCAGGCTCCCAGAGGCCCCAGCTGTAGCCTCAGCACAGTGACACAGTGACCATAGCTACAAACTCACACTCAGGGTGGTTGGGAAAAGATTCCATGTGCAATTAAATTCTTTATTGTGTTACAAAATGGCACACATTGCTGTGGAAACCTTGGAAGATCAGAACAGGAGGAGATCCCAGACCTACATGGAGGAGCACCCGAGGCCACAGCATCTGAGCCACGCTGCCGTCTCTTCTGGTCTATGAGCAGGGAGATGGAAGCTATTAGAAGCAAGGAAGCCTTGCTTTGCACATTTCACTGTTGAAGCTGACCTGCAAGGCACTTGGTAGAAGCCTCCACTCCACCTCCACCAGGGCTGGACATGGCCATTGCCTCCTCTCCATTTTCCAGGGCTGAGTGATGCCATTGTTTGCAGAGGGCCGTGGACATTTACAGTCTGAATTTTCCAAGAGCCAATGCTTCCTTTGCACCTGGGGGAAGGCATATATTTTTATTTACCTTTCACTGCAACCACTTCTTCCCTGCAGGGGCACAAGCACCTCTCATGTCAGTGTCATTCCTCAAGCCATGTCCGTCAGATCCTTTTTCCTAGTTCTGGTGCCCATCATTCTGTGCCTTTACCTATAAACTGGACCCATCATCTCAGGCCTGATCAGGAGCCCAATCTGAAACCACACTCCCAGCCAAAGACAAAAACTACCCCAGCCCCTAACTGTCCTCTAGAGACTCAGGAGATTCCCAGAAGCTGCCAGAAGGTCACTCCAGAAGAGACCTCGGAATTCACCATGCAGTATGCATGAGTCCACTGAGTGTGTTCACTGGGCTAAACATCCATAGGGCTTGGTGCAGTGGCCACCCCTGCAATTCCAGCTACTGGGAAGGCTGAGGCAGGAGGTTCACAGGTTTGAGACCAGCCTGGGCAACATTGTGATAACCTGTGTTGAAATTGAAAAGAAAAAATAAAGTGTGGGAGAGTGCCCCTGGGATCCATACGCAGTACCACAAATAAACAAATACACGATGTGCCAAGAGCCAGCAACAGGGTCCAGGATGGTCCCAGACCTGCCTGTGGAGGAAGCAAGTAGCCAGCACCACCACGCCTGGCCCTGCCTCCGCACACCTGGTCCTGCTGCCTGTCAGCTGTCAGCTGAGCTTGGCTCAGGTTGTCTAGGACAGGGTCATACTGGTCTTTATCTTGGCATTTGCCTTATCTTGACCTGGCTCAGCTCAGCCCTGGACTTGGTCTGGACTTTGGTTTTAATCTTGAATGGACCCTTGGCCTTGTGCCTTATCCTGCTCTGTACCCACAGGCTTCTGTGTACCTTAGATTTAACTTCAATCTATGTATGTCCAAGTCTCTGAATGGGCCTTCCAACTCATGGGGCTCCCTCAGGGACAACTTCATGGCAGACTATGCCTGTCACCTCCCTGGAACAGCCAGGCAGAACAGCCCAACAGGCCACAGGACAGACCTGGCTCCTCTTTGACCTGTTCCTGTCTGCATCCTCCCTTGGGAGGATCTGTTCTTGCTAATGGACAGCATGGTTCAGAGGTCAGATGGGCCACAGTTCTGGTACCTGCTCTGCCCCTCATTGCTTGGGTACTACTGGCAAAGTCACGTAAACCCCGTGAGCATCCTTTGCCATTTAGAAACTGAGGGGAACGCTGCTTCCTTACAGACTTGAGGCAGATGGTCCGTGACATCAGGTGTGTTGAGCATCCTGCCAGACTCAGGGAATAAAAGGTGCTGTCAACAAAGGAAAGCTCTGCTCTCTCCAGTCTCACCAGCAGGATGGACCTGGGGACCCAGCCTGCCTTCACATCCTCAAGTCAGTGCCCACACTGGGTGCCTCCCCTTCTAGCACCCCACAGCCTCCACTTGCTCTGTGCTCACATTCTCTCCATCTCTCCCTCTAATTTCCAGAACATCCAAAAGGAGGTTCAGTCCCACTCCTTGGGCTTAATGCTGGGGCAGAGGCCAGTCCAGCAGCTCAGCGAAGGCCCAGCCTGACCAGGAGGGTGGTGGTGCCAGCTCTGTGGCCATGCCCTGCTTGACATTGGCCTGCAGACCTGGCCAGAGCTCTGCTAGGGATGGAGCCTCTCAGAGGAATGCTCCAGGGCTGCTGGGAGAGTGCTGCAGGGAGGGGCAGGCAGCACTGCAGGGCTCTCAAGGCATAGGACTAGTGGCCAGAGCAGAGCCCCATGTGGGAAGCACCACTGTCTAGCATCTAGCAGACAGATGTTCCCCAAAGGCCCAGCCAATGAGTGTGCACAGAGCATTCCAAGAACACATGCCTGTGGGCCAGTGCACACAACCCCATGGTCAGAACTTCAGAACCAAAAATGTACAGAGCTGGTGGCACCTTGGCCTGAGTCCATCTGACAGGCAGATCTGTTCTTGCTCTCTGTGGCCTTCTGTGCAGCGGCATCATGGCCCTGCCCACTCTGTCCAGCTTCTCAGCTCCTTCACCTTCACTCTTCATCACACATCTGAAATAAAATTTCCATATCACATTTCACATCCCGCTCTACTGGCTTAACAACCATCCTCCTCCCGCTTTCAAGTGCTTGACAATTTCTAGAAGTGGCCAAATGAGCAGAGTTCCTTCTGATTGTTCCATCTGCATTGTTTAGCCCAAGGCATGTGAGCTTGAGGCTGGGTTGTGTGCTGGTCCAGTTACCAACTCGCTTTCCAAATACTTCCTACTGGCTTCTTGGCCTGTAAATATTTGGAAATGTCCAATTCATCTCAACCTCACTGGCACCTGATGTTTTCATTTTGAGAAAGGTTCTTCCTGATCAGGAGGGTGAGATCTGACCTCCTGGCTTGACTTTTTATTTGTTTCCAACTTCATACACCCTAGTGAGTTCTAAGGCCTCACTAGGGTGTATGTGTTTGCCTAACCTCTTAGGTTTTGGTTTTCTCCTGAAAGTCCCTGTTGATGGCTCTGAATGAAGATAAGTATGATTTCCTTAACATTGACTTCAGGTTCAGAGGAGCCAGGCAGAGCCCAACCCAGTCTGACCACGGGTTTGGGATGCTCAAGAAGGATGCAGTGCGAGAAGTGCCAGGAGAAGAATGATGTGGAGGGGGGGCTGCAGGGCCAGGAGAAGCCAGGGGAGGGAGATCAGCCCTGAATGCTGGAGGGGAGCAAGGGAGGCTCTTGCTTGTGCTCTTCAGAAAAAGAGAAGGATACAGAGGAGCCTGAACACTGGTGGGTGAGGGGCACTCACCAGCAGGGAACTGAGGAGACTGTGTGCTAGTGGGCAAGGGTCCCTAACCATCAGGATTCAGAGTCCATGAAACCTTTTGGAGAATATACCTAAGCCCAATGTCTCAGTGATTTCAGTGATGGTGGGACAATGGTGCGTTCTCACAGGTCTCAGGAAGTCCTCCATGATGGTGGCAAGTTTTTCTTTGCCACATTTCACACTCATCTGTCAAGGTGGGAATTGCACATGATCCACAGATCCCAGAGGGCTTCATCTCTGGTGAAAAGAGAGTCACAGATTATGATGAAGATCCCGACAAGAGTTGGAAATTTGGCTTTAATTCACTGGTCACAGGGACCTCAGAAATCCTGGGCATGTTTCAATAATCCATAAGAGTACAGTGACTTGAGCAAGAGTGTGGAAATTCTGGAAAATGAGTGAACAAAACCAGGTCCTCAGTGCTATTGGAAATGAGATCCACCAACAATTGCCTTGTGGTTTTCAGAAATTGGTGAGAAGTCTCTGAATGGCAGCACCAAAATGTAAGCAAGGTTATTTGAAAGAAGAACTATCCAGAATTTTCTCCAAGGCTTCAGTAGTAGACCTGGACATTCAGTTAAGACCGAAGATGTTGTACTGGCGCTAGAGGAAAAGGGACTCACCCATAAGGTTCATAAACGGAGCCAGGTAGCACAGGAATCAGAGAAGACTGAGCATTGGTGGGGGCAGGGCAATACCCCCAGGATTCAGAAGAGACTTTGAGGACTGGTGGGAGAGGGGCGCTCACACAGAACCCCGAGGACACGGAGAATTAGAGGACTAAAAGTGTTTACACTCAGGACCATGGACACTGAGCCTTTGTAGGAGAGAGGCACACATCCACAGAACACAGAGGAGACTGAGCATTGTTAGGTGAGGGGAACCATCCAAGGATGCTGAGGAGACCGAGCAGTGCAGAACAAGTGGCAACAAACCACAGGATCCAAAAAGCACTGAGCACTGGTGTCAAGATGGGAATCGCACATACAAAGGCAGAAGAGATGGAGCACTGCTGGGTAAGGGTCACCACCCTAAAGACCCGGAGGAAACTGAGAACTGGTGAGTAAAAGGTGATCATCAAGAGGACCCAAGGAAGAAAGAGAACTGGTGGGCTCCTTGTGTTCAGCTACAGGTTGAAATGAGATTGAGCAATACTAGGTGAGGTGTGCAAGAAACTCAGAAACTGTGTAGACTATGATAGGCCACAGGGACCTCACGACATTGAGCACTGAAGGGCGAGGTACACTCTACACAAACAATAAGAAAATTTTGAGCACTTGTACCTAACAGGCATCATGAGAAAAAGAGGAGACTGAGCACTGAGAGACTAAAGGTGCTACCACAAGAAACATAGAGACTGAGCAAAAGTGGGAGAGGGGCACTCACCCACAGGGCTCAGAGTCCCAGGAACCTTTGCTAGAGAATCCCTCCACTCAATGTCTCGGTTACCTTGGTGAGGGTGGGACAGGGGTGCTATTCCCCAGGTCTCAGGGAATTCTCCATGATGGTGGGGAGCTGTTTTTGGCCACAGTTCCCACTGTCCTGTCAAGGTGGGCATTGTTCCTGATCCAAAAGACCAGAGAGTTTTTCCCTGGAGCAAAGATCACGCCCAGTGGAAAGTCACAGGAGATCTGAAAAGAGTAGGATATTTGACTTTCATCCAGTGGTCCCAGGACTTCCAAAATCCTGGGCATGTTGTAAGCATCCACAGAGCACAGCCCACTGAGCACAACACTGGGGAAATAGTGGCTAATGAGTGAGTGATCGATCCCAGGCATTCAAGCTGTTTGAAATTAGATCCACTAACTATAGGATTGTGGTTGCAGGCTCTGTTGAGAAGCCTGTCTGAATGACTGCAGGAAAGACCAAACATGGTCTTTGGAAATACAGAGGAAAGACTCAGATGGCTCCAAGGATCCTAGGAAATGTCAACGAGCGACCCCCATCTAAGATCAAAGAGGGTGTCCTTGCAAAGAAGAAAAAGGCACACACCCAAAGAGTTCATTCAAAGAGCCAGATGGCATAGAGCTAAGAGGACATAGGGCACTGAAGGCTGAGGGGCGCTCACCCAAAGAGCAAAACTGCTGAGCAGTGGTGGGTGATGGGCGCTCACTCTTGGGCACCGAAGAAGAATAAACACAGGTGGGACATAAAGGACAGGTGCCACCCACAGGAACCTGAGAAGAAGAACACTGCTGGGCAAAGGGCACAAACCCAGAGGCCACAGTGAAGAATCAACACTAACAGGCATGGGGCAATACCAACAAGGACCTTGAGAAAAGGAAAGAGGCCTGGGAATAGGGGCCAACACTCAGAGGACACACAGCACTTTGAGCAATGCTGGGAGGAGGAGCTCACCCACAGGACCCAGAGGGCACTAAGTCAGAGGGGGGGGCGGCCCTCAGCCTCAGGACACAGGGGACAATGAAGACCTGCAGGCGAGGGGTGCTCATCCACGGGCCCCAGAGCTCACTGGTACTTAGGGCTCCTGGGAGGCTCACCCAGGAGGCTCAGGCCCACCGAGGACCCACGAGCGAGGGGCGCTCACCCGCAGGCCCCAGAGGACAGGGAAGCCTCCTGGGCCCCCGGCCCCACCCCCACCCCCACCCCCGCAAGTCAGGTGCTTGCCTGCCCGCAGGACCCTGAGGACACTGGGCGCTGATGGGCGAGGAACGCTCACCCAAAGGCTGCAGTGCAGCAGCAATGCCAGTGTCCCAGGAGCCCTCCCCAAGCAGGGAATTTGCGGAGAGGGAACAGGGCTGGGACCCGGGGTGGGGACCTCGCACCCGCAGCACCCCCAAGAGCACACTGAGCACTGCAGGGCGAGGGGCGCTCACCAGCAGGGCCCAGAGCACACTGGGGAACCCAGGCCTCCTGGGGGCACTCCCCCACAGCCACCAGGCCAGGCCCAGCACTGCCTAAGGGAGGGGCGCTCACCCCCAGCATGTAGGGAAGCCTGAGCCCCAGCGGGCCAGCGCTGCTCCCCGCCACGCCACCCACTCAGGGCTGCCTGGGCACTGCCGGGTGAGGGGCGCTCACCCACAGGACCCAGAGCAGCCTGAGCGCTGGGGGGCCGAGGGTGCTGGAGAATGAGCGCAGGTGGGAGAGGGGCGCTCGCCCACAGGGCTCAGAGTCCCGGGCACCTGTTGCAGAGGATCCCTCGGCCCCCTGTCCCCCGTTACCTGGGCCAGGGTGGGACAGTGGTGCCCTCTCACTGGTCTCAGCAGTTCCTCCAAGATGGAGGGGAGATGTCCTTTGCCAAATGTCCCACCATCCTGCTGAGGAGGAGGGCGTTGCTCCTGATCCAGAGGTCCCACAGGGTTCTTCCCTGGGGCCAAGATAGCCATAGCGCCTGGTGGCGCGTGCCTGCTGTCTGGGGTCCCAGTGCAGGTGTGCTCACACCCTGAGAAATTGGCCCTGAATCCACTGGTCCCAGGGACCTCCGCAGTCCCGGGCGCATTCCAGGCGTGCACAGGAGCACAGCCCCAGGGGCAGAAAGGCCAGAAAATGGTGTGTCAGGCGGGATGGATCGCAGTCCTTGGGTGTGCCCTCAGAGGGAGTTGAGATGCCCTCACGGTGAGTGGTCTTGGGCTCACAGGTTTGTGGACCAGCCTGCCTGAAGGACCACAGCAAAGGCCTTTGCATGTTTTGTGGACCAGCCTGCCTGAAGGGCCACAGCAAAGGCCAAAGGCCCAGCAGAGTGTGGGCCAAGAGAAAGTATCCAAGGTGCTCTCCGAGTTTCCCAAGTGGCCTTCACAGGGACACTTCACCCCTCAGGTCAAAGAGGGTGTCCCAGCCCCGGAGGGAGTGAACCTAGCACCCACACAGTTCGCTCCCCAGGCACCAGGGGGCATTGGGGTTCAGAGGAGCCTGGGGCCTGGCGGACAAGGGGCACTCACCCAGCAGGCCCAGGGCAGACTGAGCACTGGCGAGGGAGGGGCAACACCCCTCCCCCCCGTAGGACCCACAGGAGATCCCTGAACACAGCTGGGAGAGGGGGCTCACCCCTCAGGACCCAGAGGGGACCGAGCCAGGGGCGCTCAGCCTGGGGACACAGAGGACATTGGGGACCAGCAGGCGAGGGGCGCTCACCCGCGGGCCCCAGAGGTCACTGCTCCTTGGCGCGCCAGGGGGGCTAACCCCAGAGGCCCGGGCACACCAAGGACCCGCGGGTGAGGGGCGCTCACCGGCAGGGCCCAGAGCGCCCTGGGGACTGCAGGCCTCCTGGGGCGCTCACCCACAGCCAGCAGGCCAGGCCCAGCACTTTGGAAGGGAGGGGTGCTCAAACCCAGGAACTAAGGAAGCCTGATCCCCCGCCCCCCCCCCACCCCCAAGGGCCAGGCCGGCTCCCCTCCACACTCAGCGCCGCCCGGAGCACTGCTGGGTGAGGGGCGCTCACCCCCAGGACCCCGACCAGCCTGAGCGCTGGCTGGGGGGCTGAGGGAGCTCACCCGCAGCAGCAACCCTGGAGAATGAGTGCCGGTGGGCGAGGGGCGCTCACCCACGGGGCTCAGAGTCCTGGGCTCCTTTTGCGGAGATGCCCTCAGCCCCAAGTCTCCCTTACCTGGGCCAGGGTGGGACAGTGGTGCTCTTTTCACGGGTCTCAGCAGGTCCTCCATGACGGTGGGGAGATGTCCTCTGCCAAATCTCCCCTGCTCCTGCCCAGGTGGGCGTTGCTCCGGATCCAAGGATCCCACAGGGTTCTTCCCTGGGGCCCAGAGAGCGCCCGGTGGCGTGTCCCAGGTGATCCCCACAGGCCTTGGAGACTGGCCCCGCATCCACTGGTGCCAGGGACCTCCGCAATCCCGGGCAGGTTGGGGTCATGCACAGGAGCGCTGCCCCCTGGGCCCAAAGGCCAGAAAATGGTGTGTCCGGCGGGATGGATCCGGGTCCTGGGTGCCCTTGGAGTTGAGATCCCCTCACAGTGTTCTTGGGGTCGCAGGTTTTGAGCACCAAGCCTGCCTGCAGGGCCGCACCAAAGGCCAAAAGCCAGGTGTTTGCCAGGAGGAGCTCTCCACCTTGCTCCAAGTCTCAGGGGGTGGCTTCCTCCACAGGGACTCTTCACCCCTCAGGCCAAAGAGGGCGTCCCAGCCTGGGAGAGAAAGACCCCAGCCACACAGTTCACTCCCCAGGCGCCAGGTGGCCATAGGTTCTCAGAGGAGACTGGGCCCTGGCGGGCAAGGGCAAGGGGAACTCCCCCACAGGCCCAGAGGACAGTGAGCACTGGCGGGCGAGGGGCGCTCACCCACAGGGCCCAGGGCAGACTGAGCACTGGCGAGGGAGGGGCACCAGCCACGGGCCCCAGAGGAGACCCACTGGGCACTGCTGGGCGAGGGGCGCTCACCCCTCAGGACCCAGAGGGGACCAAGCCAGGGGCGCTCAGCCTGGGGACACAGAGGACACTGGGGACCAGCGGGCGAGGGGCGCTCACCCGCGGGCCCCAGAGGTCACTGCTCCCTGGCGCTCCTGGGGGGCTAACCCCAGAGGCCCGGGCACACCGAGGACCCGCGGGCGAGGGGCGCTCACCCGCGGGCCCTGGAGGACAAGGGGCGCTCACGGGCAGGGCCCAGAGAGCCCTGGGGACTGCAGGCCGCCTGGGGCGCTCACCCACAGCCAGCAGGCCAGGCCCAGCACTTTGGAAGGGAGGGGTGCTCACCCCCAGGAACTAAGGAAGCCTGATCCCCCGCACCCCCACCAACCCGAGGGCCAGGCCGGCTCCCCTCCACACTCAGCGCCGCCCGGAGCACTGCTGGGTGAGGGGCGCTCACCCCCAGGACCCCGACCAGCCTGAGCGCTGGCTGGGGGGCTGAGGGAGCTCACCCGCAGCAGCAACCCTGGAGAATGAGTGCCGGTGGGTGAGGGGCGCTCACCCACGGGGCTCAGAGTCCTGGGCTCCTTTTGCGGAGATGCCCTCAGCCCCAAGTCTCCCTTACCTGGGCCAGGGTGGGACAGTGGTGCCCTTTTCACGGGTCTCAGCAGGTCCTCCATGACGGTGGGGAGATGTCCTCTGCCAAATCTCCCCCGCTCCTGCCCAGGTGGGCGTTGCTCCAGATCCAAGTGTCCCACAGGGTTCTTCCCTGGGGCCCAGAGAGCGCCCGGTGGCGCGTCCCAGGTGATCCCCACAGGCCTTGGAAATTAATTGGCCCCGTATCCACTGGTGCCAGGGACCTCCGCAATCCCGGGCAGGTTGGGGTCATGCACAGGAGCGCGGCCCCCTGGGCCCAAAGGCCAGAAAATGGTGTGTCCGGTGGGATGGATCCGGGTCCTGGGTGCCCTTGGAGTTGAGATCCCCTCACAGTGTTCTTGGGGTCGCAGGTTTTGAGCACCAAGCCTGCCTGCAGGGCCGCACCAAAGGCCAAAAGCCAAGTGTTTGCCAGGAGGAGCTCTCCACCTTGCTCCAAGTCTCAGGGGGTGGCTTCCTCCACAGGGACTCTTCACCCCTCAGGCCAAAGAGGGCGTCCCAGCTTGGGAGAGAAAGACCCCAGCCACACAGTTCACTCCCCAAGCGCCAGGTGGCCATAGGTTCTCAGAGGAGACTGGGCCCTGGCGGGCAAGGGCAAAGGGAACTCCCCCACAGGCCAGAGGACACTGAGCCCTGGCGGGCGAGGGGCGCTCACCCACAGGGCCCAGGGCAGACTGAGCACTGGCGAGGGAGGGGCACCAGCCACGGGCCCCAGAGGAGACCCACTGGGCACTGCTGGGCGAGGGGCGCTCACCCCTCAGGACCCAGAGGGGACCGAGCCAGGGGCGCTCAGCCAGGGGACACAGAGGACACTGGGGACCAGCGGGCGAGGGGCGCTCACCCGCGGGCCCCAGAGGTGGCTGCTCCCTGGCGCGCCTGGGGGGCTAACCCCAGAGGCCCGGGCACACCGAGGACCCGCGGGCGAGGGGCGCTCACCCGCGGGCCCTGGAGGACAAGGGGTGCTCACCGGCAGGGCCCAGAGAGCCCTGGGGACTGCAGGCCGCCTGGGGCGCTCACCCACAGCCAGCAGGCCAGGCCCAGCACTTTGGAAGGGAGGGGTGCTCACCACCAGGAACTAAGGAAGCCTGATCCCCCGCCCCCCCACCACCCCCGAGGGCCAGGCCGGCTCCCTTCCACACTCAGCGCAGCCCGGAGCACTGCTGGGTGAGGGGCGCTCACCCCCAGGACCCCGACCAGCCTGAGCGCTGGCTGGGGGCTGAGGGAGCTCACCCGCAGCAGCAACCCTGGAGAATGAGTGCCGGTGGGCGAGGGGCGCTCACCCACGGGGCTCAGAGTCCTGGGCTCCTTTTGCGGAGATGCCCTCAGCCCCAAGTCTCCCTTACCTGGGCCAGGGTGGGACAGTGGTGCCCTTTTCACGGGTCTCAGCAGGTCCTCCATGACGGTGGGGAGATGTCCTCTGCCAAATCTCCCCCGCTCCTGCCCAGGTGGGCGTTGCTCCGGATCCAAGGGTCCCACAGGGTTCTTCCCTGGGGCCCAGAGAGCGCCCGGTGGCGCGTCCCAGGTGATCCCCACAGGCCTTGGAGACTGGCCCCGCATCCATTGGTACCAGGGACCTCCGCAATCCCGGGCAGGTTGGGGTCATGCACAGGAGCACGGCCCCCTGGGCCCAAAGGCCAGAAAATGGTGTGTCCGGCGGAATGGATCCGGGTCCTGGGTGCCCTTGGAGTTGAGATCCCCTCACAGTGTTCTTGGGGTCGCAGGTTTTGAGCACCAAGCCTGCCTGCAGGGCCGCACCAAAGGCCAAAAGCCAGGTGTTTGCCAGGAGGAGCTCTCCACCTTGCTCCAAGTCTCAGGGGTGGCTTCCTCCACAGGGACTCTTCACCCCTCAGGCCAAAGAGGGCGTCCCAGCTTGGGAGAGAAAGACCCCAGCCACACAGTTCACTCCCCAGGCGCCAGGTGGCCATAGGTTCTCAGAGGAGACTGGGCCCTGGCGGGCAAGGGCAAGGGGAACTCCCCCACAGGCCCAGAGGACACTGAGCCCTGGCGGGCGAGGGGCGCTCACCCACAGGGCCCAGGGCAGACTGAGCACTGGCGAGGGAGGGGCACCAGCCACGGGACCCAGAGGAGACCCACTGGGCACTGCTGGGCGAGGGGCGCTCACCCCTCAGGACCCAGAGTGGACCGAGCCAGGGGCGCTCAGCCTGGGGACACAGAGGACACTGGGGACCAGCGGGCGAGGGGCGCTCACCCGCGGGCCCCAGAGGTCACTGCTCCCTGGCGCGCCTGGGGGGCTAACCCCAGAGGCCCGGGCACACCGAGCACCCGCGGGGGAGGGGCGCTCACCCGTGGGCCCTGGAGGACAAGGGGCGCTCACGGGCAGGGCCCAGAGAGCCCTGGGGACTGCAGGCCGCCTGGGGCGCTCACCCACAGCCAGCAGGCCAGGCCCAGCACTTTGGAAGGGAGGGGTGCTCACCCCCAGGAACTAAGGAAGCCTGATCCCCCGCCCCCCCCCCTACCCCCGAGGGACAGGCCGGCTCCCCTCCACACTCAGTGCCGCCCGGAGCACTGCTGGGTGAGGGGCGCTCACCCCCAGGACCCCGAGCAGCCTGAGCGCTGGCTGGGGGGCTGAGGGAGCTCACCAGCAGCAGCAACCCTGGAGAATGAGTGCCGGTGGGCGAGGGGCGCTCACCCACGGGGCTCAGAGTCCTGGGCTCCTTTTGCGGAGATGCCCTCAGCCCCAAGTCTCCCTTACCTGGGCCAGGGTGGGACAGTGGTGCCCTTTTCACGGGTCTCAGCAGGTCCTCCATGACGGTGGGGAGATGTCCTCTGCCAAATCTCCCCCGCTCCTGCCCAGGTGGGCGTTGCTCCAGATCCAAGTGTCCCACAGGGTTCTTCCCTGGGGCCCAGAGAGCGCCCGGTGGCGCGTCCCAGGTGATCCCCACAGGCCTTGGAAATTAATTGGCCCCGTATCCACTGGTGCCAGGGACCTCCGCAATCCCGGGCAGGTTGGGGTCATGCACAGGAGCACGGCCCCCTGGGCCCAAAGGCCAGAAAATGGTGTGTCCGGTGGGATGGATCCGGGTCCTGGGTGCCCTTGGAGTTGAGATCCCCTCACAGTGTTCTTGGGGTCGCAGGTTTTGAGCACCAAGCCTGCCTGCAGGGCCGCACCAAAGGCCAAAAGCCAGGTGTTTGCCAGGAGGAGCTCTCCACCTTGCTCCAAGTCTCAGGGGTGGCTTCCTCCACAGGGACTCTTCACCCCTCAGGCCAAAGAGGGCGTCCCAGCTTGGGAGAGAAAGACCCCAGCCACACAGTTCACTCCCCAGGCGCCAGGTGGCCATAGGTTCTCAGAGGAGACTGGGCCCTGGCGGGCAAGGGCAAGGGGAACTCCCCCACAGGCCCAGAGGACACTGAGCCCTGGCGGGCGAGGGGCGCTCACCCACAGGGCCCAGGGCAGACTGAGCACTGGCGAGGGAGGGGCACCAGCCACGGGCCCCAGAGGAGACCCACTGGGCACTGCTGGGCGAGGGGCGCTCACCCTCAGGACCCAGAGGGGACCGAGCCAGGGGCGCTCAGCCAGGGGACACAGAGGACACTGGGGACCAGCGGGCGAGGGGCGCTCACCCGCGGGCCCCAGAGGTCACTGCTCCCTGGCGCGCCTGGGGGGCTAACCCCAGAGGCCCGGGCACACCGAGGACCCGCAGGGGAGGGGCGCTCACCCACGGGCCCTGGAGGACAAGGGGCGCTCACCGGCAGGGCCCAGAGCGCCCTGGGGACTGCAGGCCGCCTGGGGCGCTCACCCACAGCCAGCAGGCCAGGCCCAGCACTTTGGAAGGGAGGGGTGCTCACCCCCAGGAACTAAGGAAGCCTGATCCCCCGCACCCCCCCACCCCCGAGGGCCAGGCCGGCTCCCCTCCACACTCAGCGCCGCCCGGAGCACTGCTGGGTGAGGGGCGCTCACCCCCAGGACCCTGAGCAGCCTGAGCGCTGGCTGGGGGGCTGAGGGAGCTCACCCGCAGCAGCAACCCTGGAGAATGAGTGCCGGTGGGCGAGGGGCGCTCACCCACGGGGCTCAGAGTCCTGGGCTCCTTTTGCGGAGATGCCCTCAGCCCCAAGTCTCCCTTACCTGGGCCAGGGTGGGACAGTGGTGCCCTTTTCACGGGTCTCAGCAGGTCCTCCATGACGGTGGGGAGATGTCCTCTGCCAAATCTCCCCCGCTCCTGCCCAGGTGGGCGTTGCTCCAGATCCAAGTGTCCCACAGGGTTCTTCCCTGGGGCCCAGAGAGCGCCCGGTGGCGCGTCCCAGGTGATCCCCACAGGCCTTGGAAATTAATTGGCCCCGTATCCACTGGTGCCAGGGACCTCCGCAATCCCGGGCAGGTTGGGGTCATGCACAGGAGCGCGGCCCCCTGAGCCCAAAGGCCAGAAAATGGTGTGTCCGGTGGGATGGATCCGGGTCCTGGGTGCCCTTGGAGTTGAGATCCCCTCACAGTGTTCTTGGGGTCGCAGGTTTTGAGCACCAAGCCTGCCTGCAGGGCCGCACCAAAGGCCAAAAGCCAAGTGTTTGCCAGGAGGAGCTCTCCACCTTGCTCCAAGTCTCAGGGGGTGGCTTCCTCCACAGGGACTCTTCACCCCTCAGGCCAAAGAGGGCGTCCCAGCTTGGGAGAGAAAGACCCCAGCCACACAGTTCACTCCCCAAGCGCCAGGTGGCCATAGGTTCTCAGAGGAGACTGGGCCCTGGCGGGCAAGGGCAAAGGGAACTCCCCCACAGGCCAGAGGACACTGAGCCCTGGCGGGCGAGGGGCGCTCACCCACAGGGCCCAGGGCAGACTGAGCACTGGCGAGGGAGGGGCACCAGCCACGGGCCCCAGAGGAGACCCACTGGGCACTGCTGGGCGAGGGGCGCTCACCCCTCAGGACCCAGAGGGGACCGAGCCAGGGGCGCTCAGCCAGGGGACACAGAGGACACTGGGGACCAGCGGGCGAGGGGCGCTCACCCGCGGGCCCCAGAGGTGGCTGCTCCCTGGCGCGCCTGGGGGGCTAACCCCAGAGGCCCGGGCACACCGAGGACCCGCGGGCGAGGGGCGCTCACCCGCGGGCCCTGGAGGACAAGGGGTGCTCACCGGCAGGGCCCAGAGAGCCCTGGGGACTGCAGGCCGCCTGGGGCGCTCACCCACAGCCAGCAGGCCAGGCCCAGCACTTTGGAAGGGAGGGGTGCTCACCACCAGGAACTAAGGAAGCCTGATCCCCCGCCCCCCCACCACCCCCGAGGGCCAGGCCGGCTCCCCTCCACACTCAGTGCAGCCCGGAGCACTGCTGGGTGAGGGGCGCTCACCCCCAGGACCTCGACCAGCCTGAGCGCTGGCTGGGGGGCTGAGGGAGCTCACCCGCAGCAGCAACCCTGGAGAATGAGTGCCGGTGGGCGAGGGGCGCTCACCCACGGGGCTCAGAGTCCTGGGCTCCTTTTGCGGAGATGCCCTCAGCCCCAAGTCTCCCTTACCTGGGCCAGGGTGGGACAGTGGTGCCCTTTTCACGGGTCTCAGCAGGTCCTCCATGACGGTGGGGAGATGTCCTCTGCCAAATCTCCCCCGCTCCTGCCCAGGTGGGCGTTGCTCCGGATCCAAGTGTCCCACAGGGTTCTTCCCTGGGGCCCAGAGAGCGCCCGGTGGCGCGTCCCAGGTGATCCCCACAGGCCTTGGAAATTAATTGGCCCCGTATCCACTGGTGCCAGGGACCTCCGCAATCCCGGGCAGGTTGGGTCATGCACAGGAGCACGGCCCCCTGGGCCCAAAGGCCAGAAAATGGTGTGTCCGGTGGGATGGATCCGGGTCCTGGGTGCCCTTGGAGTTGAGATCCCCTCACAGTGTTCTTGGGGTCGCAGGTTTTGAGCACCAAGCCTGCCTGCAGGGCCGCACCAAAGGCCAAAAGCCAGGTGTTTGCCAGGAGGAGCTCTCCACCTTGCTCCAAGTCTCAGGGGTGGCTTCCTCCACAGGGACTCTTCACCCCTCAGGCCAAAGAGGGCGTCCCAGCTTGGGAGAGAAAGACCCCAGCCACACAGTTCACTCCCCAGGCGCCAGGTGGCCATAGGTTCTTAGTGGAGACTGGGCCCTGGCGGGCAAGGGCAAGGGGAACTCCCGCACAGGCCCCAGAGGACACTGAGCCCTGGCGGGCGAGGGGCGCTCACCCACAGGGCCCAGGGCAGACTGAGCACTGGCGAGGGAGGGGCACCAGCCACGGGCCCCAGAGGAGACCCACTGGGCACTGCTGGGCGAGGGGCGCTCACCCCTCAGGACCCAGAGGGGACTGAGCCAGGGGCGCTCAGCCAGGGGACACAGAGGACACTGGGGACCAGCGGGCGAGGGGCGCTCACCCGCGGGCCCCAGAGGTCACTGCTCCCTGGCGCGCCTGGGGGGCTAACCCCAGAGGCCCGGGCACACCGAGGACCTGAGGGCGAGGGGCGCTCACCCGCGGGCCCTGGAGGACAAGGGGCGCTCACCGGCAGGGCCCAGAGAGCCCTGGGGACTGCAGGCCGCCTGGGGCGCTCACCCACAGCCAGCAGGCCAGGCCCAGCACTTGGAAGGGAGGGGTGCTCACCCCCAGGAACTAAGGAAGCCTGATCCCCCGCCCCCCCCCTACCCCCGAGGGCCAGGCCGGCTCCCCTCCACACTCAGTGCCGCCCGGAGCACTGCTGGGTGAGGGGCGCTCACCCCCAGGACCCTGAGCAGCCTGAGCGCTGGCTGGGGGGCTGAGGGAGCTCACCCGCAGCAGCAACCCTGGAGAATGAGTGCCGGTGGGCGAGGGGCGCTCACCCACGGGGCCCAGAGTCCTGGGCTCCTTTTGCGGAGATGCCCTCAGCCCCAAGTCTCCCTTACCTGGGCCAGGGTGGGACAGTGGTGCCCTTTTCACGGGTCTCAGCAGGTCCTCCATGACGGTGGGGAGATGTCCTCTGCCAAATCTCCCCGCTCCTGCCCAGGTGGGCGTTGCTCCAGATCCAAGTGTCCCACAGGGTTCTTCCCTGGGGCCCAGAGAGCGCCCGGTGGCGCGTCCCAGGTGATCCCCACAGGCCTTGGAGACTGGCCCCGCATCCACTGGTACCAGGGACTTCCGCAATCCCGGGCAGGTTGGGGTCATGCACAGGAGCACGGCCCCCTGGGCCCAAAGGCCAGAAAATGGTGTGTCCGGCGGGATGGATCCGGGTCCTGGGTGCCCTTGGAGTTGAGATCCCCTCACAGTGTTCTTGGGGTCGCAGGTTTTGAGCACCAAGCCTGCCTGCAGGGCCGCACCAAAGGCCAAAAGCCAGGTGTTTGCCAGGAGGAGCTCTCCACCTTGCTCCAAGTCTCAGGGGTGGCTTCCTCCACAGGGACTCTTCACCCCTCAGGCCAAAGAGGGCGTCCCAGCTTGGGAGAGAAAGACCCCAGCCACACAGTTCACTCCCCAGGCGCCAGGTGGCCATAGGTTCTTAGTGGAGACTGGGCCCTGGCGGGCAAGGGCAAGGGGAACTCCCGCACAGGCCCAGAGGACACTGAGCCCTGGCGGGCGAGGGGCGCTCACCCACAGGGCCCAGGGCAGACTGAGCACTGGCGAGGGAGGGGCACCAGCCACGGGCCCCAGAGGAGACCCACTGGGCACTGCTGGGCGAAGGGCGCTCACCCCTCAGGACCCAGAGGGGACCGAGCCAGGGGCGCTCAGCCAGGGGACACAGAGGACACTGGGGACCAGCGGGCGAGGGGCGCTCACCCGCGGGCCCCAGAGGTCACTGCTCCCTGGCGCTCCTGGGGGGCTAACCCCAGAGGCCCGGGCACACCGAGCACCCACGGGGGAGGGGCGCTCACCCCTGGGCCCTGGAGGACAAGGGGCGCTCACGGGCAGGGCCCAGAGAGCCC